>NW_027307894.1:300000-412302 GCF_047496885.1 Scyliorhinus torazame | reverse complement strand
CGTTGATGAGGTTACATGTGTATTTCACTGATCCTTTCCTGGAAGAATGTTCCTGAACCTAGAGGATGCCCAATGGAGCTGTTTCAATGTTCAGGAGATGTGGACCTCCCCAGAAGCCCCCACAGAGTGTCTGCGTTGACCTTTCTGCGACCCCCTGCCTCCCAGATGCATTGTTGTCCGACAATGTGACTGTGTTCACCGGGGAGGAATGTCAGCACTTTGTCAATACAACCGGCATCCAGCACATTGCAACAGCCCCGGGCCACCCGGCCTCTGGAGGGCTGTCAGAGAGCAGATCAGTTGTTGTCAGCAGTGAGGAAGCTCAACAGACCATTACACATCAAGGTGGCTGATATCCTGCTCTCGAATTATGCACCCCCCCCCCAACCCCGGCACCCACCACCACCCCCCACCATCACGGCAGTCACACCGCAGAGCCATTCAGTGGGCATCACTACCAGGCTCGTTCAGAACTCATTGTCCCCAACTTGATGGGAAGGCTGGAGGTGCCGCTGGTTCCCAATAGAAGAAACAGACTCGGTAAAAGGAGACAGGCCATTTAAAGTTGGAGACCTGGTCTTTGTCAGGGACTTTGCTTCAGGCCCATATTGGATACCCGGCAGAACTGTGGTGACCTTTGGTCCAGGGTCAGACACGGTGGAATTGCCAGACAGACGGTCCAGTCTCAGACACGGTGGAATTGCCAGACAGACGGTCCAGTGTCAGACATGGTGGAATTGCCAGACAGACGGTCCTGTGTCAGACATGGTGGAATTTCCAGACAGACGGTCCAGTGTCAAACATGGTGGAATTACAAGACAGACGGTCCAGTGTCAGACATGGTGGAATTGCCAGACAGACGGTCCTGTGTCAGACATGGTGGAATGCCAGACAGACGGTCCAGAGTGAGACGTGGTGGAATTATAAGGCAGACGGGCCAGTTTCAGACATGGTTAAATTATAAGGCAGACGGTCCAGTGTCAGACATGGTGGAATTGCCAGGCAGTCGGCCCAGTATCAGACATGGTGGAATTGCCAGGCAGACGGCTCAGTGTCAGACATGGTGGAATTGCCAGGCAGTCGGTCCAGTGCCAGACACGGTGGAATTGCCAGACAGACGGTCCAGTATCAGAAATGGTGGAATTGACAGACAGACGGTCCAGTGTCAGACACGATGGAATTGACAGACAGACGGTCCAGTGTCAGACACGGTGGAATTGACAGACAGACGGTCCAGTGTCAGACACGGTGGAATTGCCAGGCAGACGGTCCAGTCTCAGACACGGTGGAATTGACAGACAGACGGTCCAGTGTCAGACACGGTGGAATTGCCAGGCAGACGGTCCAGTCTCAGACAGGATGGAATTACAAGGCAGACGGCCCAGTGTCAGACACGGTGGAATTGACAGGCAGACAGTCCAGTGTCAGACACGGTGGAATTGCCAGGCAGACGGTCCAGTCTCAGACAGGGTGGAATTACAAGGCAGACGGCCCAGTGTCAGACACGGTGGAATTGCCAGGCAGACGGTCCAGTGTCAGACATGGTGGAATTGCCAGACAGACGGTCCAGTGTCAGACATGGTGGAATTGCCAGTCAGGCGGTCCAGTGTCAGACATGGTGGAATTGCCAGGCAGACAGTCCAATGTCAGACACGGTGGAATTGCCAGACAGACGGCCCAGTATCAGACATGGTGGAATTGCCAGTCAGGCGGTCCAGTGTCAGACATGGTGGAATTGCCAGGCAGTCGGTCCAGTGTCAGACACGGTGGAATTACAAGGCAGACGGTCCAATGTCAGACATGGTGGAATTGCCAGGCAGACGGTCCAGTGTCAGACATGGTGGAATTACAAGGAAGACGGGCCAGTCTCAGACATGGTGGAATTACAAGGCAGACGGTCCAGTGTCAGACATGGTGGAATTGACAGGCAGACGGTCCAGTGTCAGACATGGTGGAATTGCCAGGCAGACAGTCCAATGTCAGACATGGTGAAATTGCCAGCAGACGGTCCCGTTTCAGACATGGTGGAATTGCCAGGCAGACGGTCCAGTGTCAGACATGGTGGAATTGCCAGACAGGCGGGCCAGCGTCAGACATGGTGGAATTGCCAGGCAGACGGTCCAGTGTCAGACATTGTGGAATTACAATGCAGATGGTCCAGTGTCAGACATGGTGGAATTACAAGGCAGACGGTCCAGTGTCAGACATGGTGGAATTGCCAGGCAGACGGTCCAGTGTCAGGCATGGTGGAATTGCCAGGCAGACGGTCCAGTATCAGACATGGTGAAATTGCCAGGCAGACGGTCCAGTGTCAGACAGGGTGGAATTACAAGGCAGACGGTCCAGTGTCAGACATGGTGGAATTACAAGGCAAACGGTCCAGTATCAGACATGGTGGAATTACAAGGCAGACGGTCCAGAGACAGACATGGCGGAATTGCCAGGCAGACGGTCCAGTGTCAGGCATGGTGGAATTGCCAGGCAGACGGCCCAGTGTCAGACATGGTGGAATTGCCAGGCAGATGGTCCAGTGTCAGACACGGTGGAATTGCCAGGCAGACGGTCCAGTGTCAGACATGGTGGAATTGCCAGGCAGACGGTCCAGTGTCAGACATGGTGGAATTGCCAGGCAGATGGTCCAGTGTCAGACACGGTGGAATTGCCAGGCAGACGGGCCAGTCTCAGACATGGTGGAATTACAAGGCAGACGGTCGAGTGTCAGACATGGTGGAATTGCCAGGCAGATCGTCCAGTGTCAGACACGGTGGAATTGCCAGGCAGACGGTCCAGTTTCAGACATGGTGGAATTACAAGGCAGACGGTCCGGTGTCAGACAAGGTGGAATTGCCAGGCAGACGGTCCAGTGTCAGACATGGTGGAATTACAAGGCAGACGGTCCGGTGTCAGACATGGTGGAATTGCCAGCAGACGGTCAGTGTCAGACATGGTGGAATTACAAGGCAGACGGTCCAGTGTCAGACATGGTGGAATTAGAAGGCAGACGGTCCAGTGTCAGACATGGTGGAATTGCCAGGCAGACGGTCCAGTGTCAGACAGGGTGGAATTACAAGGCAGACGGTCCAGTGTCAGACATGGTGGAATTACAAGGCAGACGGTCCAGTATCAGACATGGTGGAATTACAAGGCAGACGGTCCAGTGTCAGATATGGTGGAATTGCCAGTCAGACGGTCCAGTGTCAGGCATGGTGGAATTGCCAGGCAGACGGTCCAGTATCAGACATGGTGTAATTGCCAGGCAGACGGTCCAGTGCCAGACATGGTGGAATTACAAGGCAGACGGTCCAGTATCAGACATGGTGGAATTACAAGGCAGACAGTCCATTGTCAGACACGGTGGAATTACAAGGCAGACGGTCCAGTGTCAGACATGGTGGAATTGCCAGGCAGACGGCCCAGTGTCAGACATGGTGGAATTGCCTGGCAGACGGTCCAGTATCAGACATGGTGGAATTGCCAGGCAGACGGTCCAGTGTCAGACATGGTGGAATTACAAGGCAGACGGTCCAGTGTCAGAAAGGGTGGAATTACAAGGCAGACGGTCCAGTATCAGACATGGTGGAATTACAAGGGAGACGGTCCAGTTTCAGACACGGTGGAATTACAAGGCAGACGGTCCAGTGTCAGACACGGTGGAATTACAAGGCAGACGGTCCAGTGTCAGTCATGGTGGATTTGCCAGGCAGACGGGCCAGTGCCAGACATGGTGGAATTACAAGGCAGACGGTCCAGTGTCAGTCATGGTGGATTTGCCAGGGAGACGGGCCAGTAGCAGACATGGTGTAATTACAAGGCAGACGGTCCAGTATCAGACATGGTGGAATTACAAGGCAGACGGTCCTGTGTCAGACATGGTGGAATTGCCAGACAGACGGTGCAGTGTCAGACATGGTGGAATTGCCAAGCAGACGGTCCAGTCTCAGACATGGTGTTATTACCAGAAAGACGGCCCAGTGTCAGACATGGTGGAATTGCCAGGCAGACGGCCCAGTGTCAGACATGGTGGAATTGCCAGGCAGACGGTCCATTGTCAGACATGGGGTTGCCAAGCAGACGGCCCACTGTCAGACATGGTGGAATTGCAAGGCAGACAGTCCTGTGTCAGACACGGTGGAATTGTCAGGCAGACGCTCCAGTGTCAGACATGGTGGAATTACAAGGCAGACGGTCCATTGCCAGACATGGTGGAATTGCCAGGAAGACGGTCCAGTGTCAGACACGGTGGAATTACCAGACAGACGGTCCAGTGTCAGACATGGTGGAATTGCCAGGCAGACGGTCCAGTGTCAGACATGGTGGAATTGCCAGGCAGACGGCCAGTGTCAGACATGGTGGAATTGCCGGGCACACGGTCCAGTGTCAGAGACGGTGGAATTGCCAGGCAGACGGTCCAGTGTCAGACATGGTGGAATTGCCAGGCAGACGGCCAGTGTCAGACATGGTGGAATTGCCGGGCACACGGTCCAGTGTGAGACACGGTGGAATTGCCAGGGAGACGGTCCAGTGTCAGACATGGTGGAATGACAAGGCTGACGGGCCAGTCTCAGACATGGTGGAATTGTCAGACAGACGGTCCAGTGTCAGACACGGTGGAATTACCAGGCAGACGGTCCAGTCTCAGACAGGGTGGAATTACAAGGCAGACGGCCCAGTGTCAGACACGGTGGAATTCACAGACAGACGGTCCAGTGTCAGACATGGTGGAATTGCCAGGCAGATGGTCCAGTCTCAGACAGGGTGGAATTACAAGGCAGACGGCCCAGTGTCAGACACGGTGGAATTGACAGACAGACGGTCCAGTGTCAGACACGGTGGAATTGCCAGGCAGACGGTCCAGTGTCAGACATGGTGGAATTACCAGGCAGACGGACAGTGTCAGACATGGTGGAATTGCCGGGCACACGGTCCAGTGTGAGACACGGTGGAATTGCCAGGGAGACGGTCCAGTGTCAGACATGGTGGAAAGACAAGGCTGACGGGCCAGTCTCAGACATGGTAGAATTGCCAGGCAGTCGGTCCAGTGCCAGACACGGTGGAATTGCCAGACAGACGGTGCAGTATCAGACATGGTGGAATTGACAGACAGACGGTCCAGTGTCAGACACGATTGAATTGCCAGGCACACGGACCTGTGTCAGACAGCGTGGAATTGCCAGTCAGACGGTCCAGTGTCAGACATGGTGGAATTGCCAGGCAGACGGTCCAGTGTCAGACATGGTGGAATTGCCGGGCACACGGTCCAGTTTCAGACACGGTGGAATTGCCAGGCAGACGGTCCAGTGTCAGACATGGTGGAATTGCCAGGCAGACGGCCAGTGTCAGACATGGTGGAATTGCCGGGCACACGGTCCAGTGTGAGACACGGTGGAATTGCCAGGGAGACGGTCCAGTGTCAGACATGGTGGAATGACAAGGCTGACGGGCCAGTCTCAGACATGGTGGAATTGTCAGACAGACGGTCCAGTGACAGACACGGTGGAATTACCAGGCAGACGGTCCAGTCTCAGACAGGGTGGAATTACAAGGCAGACGGCCCAGTGTCAGACACGGTGGAATTCACAGACAGACGGTCCAGTGTCAGACATGGTGGAATTGCCAGGCAGACGGTCCAGTCTCAGACAGGGTGGAATTACAAGGCAGACGGCCCAGTGTCAGACACGGTGGAATTGACAGACAGACGGTCCAGTGTCAGACACGGTGGAATTGCCAGGCAGACGGTCCAGTGTCAGACATGGTGGAATTACCAGGCAGACGGCCAGTGTCAGACATGGTGGAATTGCCGGGCACACGGTCCAGTGTGAGACACGGTGGAATTGCCAGGGAGACGGTCCAGTGTCAGACATGGTGGAATGACAAGGCTGACGGGCCAGTCTCAGACATGGTAGAATTGCCAGGCAGTCGGTCCAGTGCCAGACACGGTGGAATTGCCAGACAGACGGTCCAGTATCAGACATGGTGGAATTGACAGACAGACGGTCCAGTGTCAGACACGATGGAATTGCCAGGCACACGGTCCTGTGTCAGACAGCGTGGAATTGCCAGACAGACGGTCCAGTGTCAGACATGGTGGAATTGCCAGGCAGACGGTCCAGTGTCAGACATGGTGGAATTGACAGACAGACGGTCCAGTGTCAGACATGGTGGAATTGACAGACAGACGGTCCAGTGTCAGACATGTTGGAATTGTCAGTCAGACGGTCCAGTGTCAGACACGGTGGAATTACCAGGCAGACGGTCCAGTCTCAGACAGGGTGGAATTACAAGGCAGACGGCCCAGTGTCAGACACGGTGGAATTGACAGACAGACGGTCCAGTATCAGACATGGTGGAATTGACAGACAGACGGTCCAGTGTCAGACACGATGGAATTGCCAGGCACACGGTCCTGTGTCAGACATGGTGGAATTGCCAGGCAGACGGTCCAGTGTCAGACATGGTGGAATTGCCAGTCAGACGGTCCAGTGTCAGACATGGTGGAATTGCCAGGCAGACGGTCCAGTGTCAGACATGGTGGAATTGACAGACAGACGGTCCAGTGTCAGACATGGTGGAATTGACAGACAGACGGTCCAGTGTCAGACATGTTGGAATTGTCAGACAGACGGTCCAGTGTCAGACACGGTGGAATTACCAGGCAGACAGTCCAGTCTCAGACAGGGTGGAATTACAAGGCAGACGGCCCAGTGTCAGACACGGTGGAATTGACAGACAGACGGTCCAGTGTCAGACATGGTGGAATTGCCAGGCAGACGGTCCAGTGTCAGACATGGTGGAATTGCCAGGCAGACGGTGCAGTGTCAGACATGGTGGAATTGCCAGGCAGACGGCCAGTGTCAGACATGGTGGAATTGCCGGGCACACGGTCCAGTGTCAGACACGGTGGAATTGCCAGGCAGACGGTCCAGTGTCAGACATGGTGGAATTGCCTGGCAGACGGCCAGTGTCAGACATGGTGGAATTGCCGGGCACACGGTCCAGTGTGAGACACGGTGGAATTGCCAGGGAGACGGTCCAGTGTCAGACATGGTGGAATGACAAGGCTGACGGGCCAGTCTCAGACATGGTGGAATTGTCAGACAGACGGTCCAGTGTCAGACACGGTGGAATTACCAGGCAGACGGTCCAGTCTCAGACAGGGTGGAATTACAAGGCAGACGGCCCAGTGTCAGACACGGTGGAATTCACAGACAGACGGTCCAGTGTCAGACATGGTGGAATTGCCAGGCAGACGGTCCAGTCTCAGACAGGGTGGAATTACAAGGCAGACGGCCCAGTGTCAGACACGGTGGAATTGACAGACAGACGGTCCAGTGTCAGACACGGTGGAATTGCCAGGCAGACGGTCCAGTGTCAGACATGGTGGAATTACCAGGCAGACGGCCAGTGTCAGACATGGTGGAATTGCCGGGCACACGGTCCAGTGTGAGACACGGTGGAATTGCCAGGGAGACGGTCCAGTGTCAGACATGGTGGAATGACAAGGCTGACGGGCCAGTCTCAGACATGGTAGAATTGCCAGGCAGTCGGTCCAGTGCCAGACACGGTGGAATTGCCAGACAGACGGTCCAGTATCAGACATGGTGGAATTGACAGACAGACGGTCCAGTGTCAGACACGATGGAATTGCCAGGCACACGGTCCTGTGTCAGACAGCGTGGAATTGCCAGTCAGACGGTCCAGTGTCAGACACGATGGAATTGCCAGGCACACGGTCCTGTGTCAGACATGGTGGAATTGCCAGGCAGACGGTCCAGTGTCAGACATGGTGGAATTGCCAGTCAGACGGTCCAGTGTCAGACATGGTGGAATTGCCAGGCAGACGGTCCAGTGTCAGACATGGTGGAATTGACAGACAGACGGTCCAGTGTCAGACATGGTGGAATTGACAGACAGACGGTCCAGTGTCAGACATGTTGGAATTGTCAGACAGACGGTCCAGTGTCAGACACGGTGGATTTACCAGGCAGACAGTCCAGTCTCAGACAGGGTGGAATTACAAGGCAGACGGCCCAGTGTCAGACACGGTGGAATTGACAGACAGACGATCCAGTGTCAGACATGGTGGAATTGCCAGGCAGACGGTCCAGTCTCAGACAGGGTGGAATTACAAGGCAGACGGCCCAGTGTCAGACACGGTGGAATTGACAGACAGACGGTCCAGTGTCAGACATGGTGGAATTTCAAGGCAGAGGGTCCAGTGTCAGACATGGTGGAATTGCCAGGCAGACAGTCCAGTGTCAGACACGGTGGAATTGTCAGGCAGACGGTCCAGTCTATGACAGGGTGGAATTCCAAGGCAGACGGCCCAGTGTCAGACACGGTGGAATTGCCAGGCAGACGGTCCAGTGTCAGACATGGTGGAATTGCCAGACAGACGGCCCAGTGTCAGACATGGTGGAATTGCCAGTCAGGCGGTCCAGTGTCAGACATGGTGGAATTGCCAGGCAGACAGTCCAATGTCAGACACGGTGGAATTGCCAGACAGACGGCCCAGTGTCAGACATGGTGGAATTGCCAGTCAGGCGGTCCAGTGTCAGACATGGTGGAATTGCCAGTCAGGCGGTCCATTGTCAGACATGGTGGAATTGCCAGTCAGGCAGTCCAGTGTCAGACATGGTGGAATTGCCAGTCAGGCGGTCCAGTATCAGACAAGGTGGAATTGCCAGACAGGCGGTCCAGTGCCAGACATGGTGGAATTACAAGACAGACGGTCCAGTGTCAGTCATGGTGGATTTGCCAGGGAGACGGGCCAGTGGCAGACATGGTGTAATTACAAGGCAGACGGTCCAGTATCAGACATGGTGGAATTACAAGGCAGACGGTCCTGTGTCAGACATGGTGGAATTGCCAGACAGACGGTCCAGTCTCAGACATGGTGGAATTACCAGAAAAACGGCCCAGTATCAGACATGGTGGAATTGCCAGTAAGACGGCCCAGTGTCAGACATGGTGGAATTGCCAGGCAGACGGTCCTGTGACAGACATGGTGGAATTGCCAAGCAGACGTTCCAGTCTCAGACATGGTGGAATTACCAGAAAAACGGCCCAGTATCAGACATGGTGGAATTGCCAGTAAGACGGCCCAGTGTCAGACATGGTGGAATTGCCAGGCAGACGGTCCATTGTCAGACATGGGGTTGCCAAGCAGACGGCCCACTGTCAGACATGGTGAAATTGCAAGGCAGACAGTCCTGTGTCAGACGTGGTGGAATTACAAGGCAGACGGTCCAGTGTCAGACATGGTGGAATTGCCAGGAAGACGGTCCAGTGTCAGACACGGTGGAATTGCCAGGCAGACGGTCCAGTGTCAGACACGGTGGAATTGCCAGGCAGACGGGCCAGTCTCAGACATGGTGGAATTACAAGGCAGACGGTCCAGTGTCAGACATGGTGGAATTGCCAGACAGGCGGGCCAGCGTCAGACATGGTGGAATTGCCAGGCAGACGGTCCAGTGTCAGACATTGTGGAATTACAATGCAGATGGTCCAGTGTCAGACATGGGGGAATTACAAGGCAGATGGTCCAGTGTCAGACATGGTGGAATTGCCAGGCAGACGGTCCAGTGTCAGGCATGGTGGAATTGCCAGACAGACGTTCCAGTATCAGACATGGTGGAATTGCCAGGCAGACGGTCCAGTGTCAGACATGGTGGAATTGCCAGGCAGACGGCCAGTGTCAGACATGGTGGAATTGCCGGGCACACGGTCCAGTGTGAGACACGGTGGAATTGCCAGGGAGACGGTCCAGTGTCAGACATGGTGGAATGATAAGGCTGACGGGCCAGCCTAAGACATGGTGGTATTGCCAGGCAGTCGGTCCAGTGCCAGACACGGTGGAATTGCCAGACAGACGGTCCAGTATCAGACATGGTGGAATTGACAGACAGACGGTCCAGTGTCAGACACGATGTAATTGCCAGGCACACGGTCCTGTGTCAGACAGCGTGGAATTGCCAGTCAGACGGTCCAGTGTCAGACATGGTGGAATTGCCAGGCAGACGGTCCAGTGTCAGACATGGTGGAATTGACAGACAGACGGTCCAGTGTCAGACATGGTGGAATTGACAGACAGACGGTCCAGTGTCAGACATGGTGGAATTGACAGACAGACGGTCCAGTGTCAGACATGGTGGAATTGACAGACAGACGGTCCAGTGTCAGACATGTTGGAATTGTCAGACAGACGGTCCAGTGTCAGACACGGTGGAATTACCAGGCAGACGGTCCAGTCTCAGACATGGTGGAATTACAAGGCAGACGGCCCAGTGTCAGACACGGTGGAATTGCCAGGCACACGGTCCTGTGTCAGACAGCGTGGAATTGCCAGGCAGACGGCCCAGTGTCAGACACGGTGGAATTGCCAGGCAGACGGTCCAGTATCAGACACGGTGGAATTGCCAGGCAGACGGTCCAGTCTCAGACAGGGTGGAATTACAAGGCAGACGGCCCAGTGTCAGACACGGTGGAATTGACAGACAGACGGTCCAGTGTCAGACATGGTGGAATTGCCAGGCAGACGGTCCAGTGTCAGACACGGTGGAATTGCCAGGCAGACGGTCCAATCTCAGACACGGTGGAATTACAAGGCAGACGGCCCAGTGTCAGACACGGTGGAATTGCCAGGCAGACGGTCCAGTCTCAGACACGGTGGAATTACAAGGCAGACGGCCCAGTGTCAGACACGGTGGAATTGCCAGGCAGACGGTCCAGTGTCAGACATGGTGGAATTGCCAGACAGACGGCCCAGTGTCAGACATGGTGGAATTGCCAGTCAGGCGGTCCAGTGTCAGACATGGTGGCATTGCCAGGCAGACAGTCCAATGTCAGACACGGTGGAATTGCCAGACAGACGGCCCAGTGTCAGACATGGTGGAATTGCCAGTCAGGCGGTCCAGTGTCAGACATGGTGGAATTGCCAGGCAGTCGGTCCAGTGTCAGACACGGTGGAATTACAAGGCAGACGGTCCAGTGTCAGACATGGTGGAATTGCCAGGCAGACGGTCCAGTGTCAGACATGGTGGAATTACAAGGCAGGCGGTCCAGTGTCAGACATGGTGGAATTACAAGGCAGGCGGTCCAGTGTCAGACATGGTGGAATTGACAGGCAGACGGTCCAGTGTCAGACACGGTGGAATTACAAGGCAGGCGGTCCAGTGTCAGACATGGTGGAATTGACAGGCAGACGGTCCAGTGTCAGACATGGTGGAATTGCCAGACAGGCGGGCCAGCGTCAGACATGGTGGAATTGCCAGGCAGACGGTCCAGTGTCAGACATTGTGGAATTCCAATGCAGATGGTCCAGTGTCAGACATGGTGGAATTACAAGGCAGACGGTCCAGTGTCAGACATGGTGGAATTGCCAGGCAGAAGCTCCAGTGTCAGACATGGTGGAATTGCCAGGCAGACGGTCCAGTGTCAGACAGGGTGGAATTACAAGGCAGACGGTCCAGTGTCAGACATGGTGGAATTACAAGGCAGACGGGCCAGTCTCAGACATGGTGGAATTGCCAGGCAGACGGTCCAGTGTCAGACAGGGTGGAATTACAAGGCAGACGGTCCAGTGTCAGACATGGTGGAATTGCCAGGCAGATGGTCCAGTGTCAGACAGGGTGGAATTACAAGGCAGACGGGCCAGTCTCAGACATGGTGGAATTGCCAGGCAGACGGTCCAGTGTCAGACATGGTGGAATTACAAGGCAGACGGGCCAGTCTCAGACATGGTGGAATTGGCAGCAGACGGTCAGTGTCAGACATGGTGGAATTACAAGGCAGACGGTCCAGTGTCAGACATGGTGGCATTACCAGGCAGTCGGTCCAGTGTCAGACATGGTGGAATTGCCAGGCAGACGGTCCAGTGTCAGACATGGTGGAATTACAAGGCAGACGGTCCAGTGTCAGACATGGTGGAATTACAAGGCAGACGGGCCAGTCTCAGACATGGTGGAATTACAAGGCAGACGGGCCAGTCTCAGACATGGTGGAATTGGCAGCAGACGGTCAGTGTCAGACATGGTGGAATTACAAGGCAGACGGTCCAGTGTCAGACACGGTGGAATTGCCAGGCAGACGGTCCAGTGTCAGACAGGGTGGAATTACAAGGCAGACGGTCCAGTGTCAGACATGGTGGAATTACAAGGCAGACGGGCCAGTCTCAGACATGGTGGAATTGGCAGCAGACGGTCAGTGTCAGACATGGTGGAATTACAAGGCAGACGGTCCAGTGTCAGACATGGTGGAATTACCATGCAGACGGGCCAGTCTCAGACACGGTGGAATTGCCAGGCAGACGGTCCAGTGTCAGACAGGGTGGAATTACAAGGCAGACGGTCCATTGTCAGACATGGGGTTGCCAAGCAGACGGCCCACTGTCAGACATGGTGGAATTGCAAGGCAGACAGTCCTGTGTCAGACACGGTGGAATTGTCAGGCAGACGCTCCAGTGTCAGACATGGTGGAATTACAAGGCAGACGGTCCATTGCCAGACATGGTGGAATTGCCAGGAAGACGGTCCAGTGTCAGACACGGTGGAATTACCAGACAGACGGTCCAGTGTCAGACATGGTGGAATTGCCAGGCAGACGGTCCAGTGTCAGACATGGTGGAATTGCCAGGCAGACGGCCAGTGTCAGACATGGTGGAATTGCCGGGCACACGGTCCAGTGTCAGACACGGTGGAATTGCCAGGCAGACGGTCCAGTGTCAGACATGGTGGAATTGCCAGGCAGACGGCCAGTGTCAGACATGGTGGAATTGCCGGGCACACGGTCCAGTGTGAGACACGGTGGAATTGCCAGGGAGACGGTCCAGTGTCAGACATGGTGGAATGACAAGGCTGACGGGCCAGTCTCAGACATGGTGGAATTGTCAGACAGGCGGTCCAGTGTCAGACACGGTGGAATTACCAGGCAGACGGTCCAGTCTCAGACAGGGTGGAATTACAAGGCAGACGGCCCAGTGTCAGACACGGTGGAATTCACAGACAGACGGTCCAGTGTCAGACATGGTGGAATTGCCAGGCAGACGGTCCAGTCTCAGACAGGGTGGAATTACAAGGCAGACGGCCCAGTGTCAGACACGGTGGAATTGACAGACAGACGGTCCAGTGTCAGACACGGTGGAATTGCCAGGCAGACGGTCCAGTGTCAGACATGGTGGAATTACCAGGCAGACGGCCAGTGTCAGACATGGTGGAATTGCCGGGCACACGGTCCAGTGTGAGACACGGTGGAATTGCCAGGGAGACGGTCCAGTGTCAGACATGGTGGAATGACAAGGCTGACGGGCCAGTCTCAGACATGGTAGAATTGCCAGGCAGTCGGTCCAGTGCCAGACACGGTGGAATTGCCAGACAGACGGTCCAGTATCAGACATGGTGGAATTGACAGACAGACGGTCCAGTGTCAGACACGATGGAATTGCCAGGCACACGGTCCTGTGTCAGACAGCGTGGAATTGCCAGTCAGACGGTCCAGTGTCAGACATGGTGGAATTGCCAGGCAGACGGTCCAGTGTCAGACATGGTGGAATTGACAGACAGACGGTCCAGTGTCAGACATGGTGGAATTGACAGACAGACGGTCCAGTGTCAGACATGTTGGAATTGTCAGACAGACGGTCCAGTGTCAGACACGGTGGAATTACCAGGCAGACGGTCCAGTCTCAGACAGGGTGGAATTACAAGGCAGACGGCCCAGTGTCAGACACGGTGGAATTGACAGACAGACGGTCCAGTATCAGACATGGTGGAATTGACAGACAGACGGTCCAGTGTCAGACACGATGGAATTGCCAGGCACACGGTCCTGTGTCAGACATGGTGGAATTGCCAGGCAGACGGTCCAGTGTCAGACATGGTGGAATTGCCAGTCAGACGGTCCAGTGTCAGACATGGTGGAATTGCCAGGCAGACGGTCCAGTGTCAGACATGGTGGAATTGACAGACAGACGGTCCAGTGTCAGACATGGTGGAATTGACAGACAGACGGTCCAGTGTCAGACATGTTGGAATTGTCAGACAGACGGTCCAGTGTCAGACACGGTGGAATTACCAGGCAGACAGTCCAGTCTCAGACAGGGTGGAATTACAAGGCAGACGGCCCAGTGTCAGACACGGTGGAATTGACAGACAGACGGTCCAGTGTCAGACATGGTGAAATTGCCAGGCAGACGGTCCAGTGTCAGACATGGTGGAATTGCCAGGCAGACGGCCAGTGTCAGACATGGTGGAATTGCCGGGCACACGGTCCAGTGTCAGACACGGTGGAATTGCCAGGCAGACGGTCCAGTGTCAGACATGGTGGAATTGCCAGGCAGACGGCCAGTGTCAGACATGGTGGAATTGCCGGGCACACGGTCCAGTGTGAGACACGGTGGAATTGCCAGGGAGACGGTCCAGTGTCAGACATGGTGGAATGACAAGGCTGACGGGCCAGTCTCAGACATGGTGGAATTGTCAGACAGACGGTCCAGTGTCAGACACGGTGGAATTACCAGGCAGACGGTCCAGTCTCAGACAGGGTGGAATTACAAGGCAGACGGCCCAGTGTCAGACACGGTGGAATTCACAGACAGACGGTCCAGTGTCAGACATGGTGGAATTGCCAGGCAGACGGTCCAGTCTCAGACAGGGTGGAATTACAAGGCAGACGGCCCAGTGTCAGACACGGTGGAATTGACAGACAGACGGTCCAGTGTCAGACACGGTGGAATTGCCAGGCAGACGGTCCAGTGTCAGACATGGTGGAATTACCAGGCAGACGGCCAGTGTCAGACATGGTGGAATTGCCGGGCACACGGTCCAGTGTGAGACACGGTGGAATTGCCAGGGAGACGGTCCAGTGTCAGACATGGTGGAATGACAAGGCTGACGGGCCAGTCTCAGACATGGTAGAATTGCCAGGCAGTCGGTCCAGTGCCAGACACGGTGGAATTGCCAGACAGACGGTCCAGTATCAGACATGGTGGAATTGACAGACAGACGGTCCAGTGTCAGATACGATGGAATTGCCAGGCACACGGTCCTGTGTCAGACAGCGTGGAATTGCCAGTCAGACGGTCCAGTGTCAGACACGATGGAATTGCCAGGCACACGGTCCTGTGTCAGACATGGTGGAATTGCCAGGCAGACGGTCCAGTGTCAGACATGGTCGAATTGCCAGTCAGACGGTCCAGTGTCAGACATGGTGGAATTGCCAGGCAGACGGTCCAGTGTCAGACATGGTGGAATTGACAGACAGACGGTCCAGTGTCAGACATGGTGGAATTGACAGACAGACGGTCCAGTGTCAGACATGTTGGAATTGTCAGACAGACGGTCCAGTGTCAGACACGGTGGAATTACCAGGCAGACAGTCCAGTCTCAGACAGGGTGGAATTACAAGGCAGACGGCCCAGTGTCAGACACGGTGGAATTGACAGACAGACGGTCCAGTGTCAGACATGGTGGAATTGCCAGGCAGACGGTCCAGTCTCAGACAGGGTGGAATTACAAGGCAGACGGCCCAGTGTCAGACACGGTGGAATTGACAGACAGACGGTCCAGTGTCAGACATGGTGGAATTTCAAGGCAGAGGGTCCAGTGTCAGACATGGTGGAATTGCCAGGCAGACAGTCCAGTGTCAGACACGGTGGAATTGCCAGGCAGACGGTCCAGTCTATGACAGGGTGGAATTACAAGGCAGACGGCCCAGTGTCAGACACGGTGGAATTGCCAGGCAGACGGTCCAGTGTCAGACATGGTGGAATTGCCAGACAGACGTCCCAGTGTCAGACATGGTGGAATTGCCAGTCAGGCGGTCCAGTGTCAGACATGGTGGAATTGCCAGGCAGACAGTCCAATGTCAGACACGGTGGAATTGCCAGACAGACGGCCCAGTGTCAGACACGGTGGAATTGACAGGCAGACGGTCCAGTGTCAGACACGGTGGAATTGCCAGTCAGGCGGTCCAGTGTCAGACATGGTGGAATTGCCAGTCAGGCGGTCCAGTGTCAGACATGGTGGAATTGCCAGTCAGGCGGTCCAGTATCAGACAAGGTGGAATTGCCAGACAGGCGGTCCAGTGCCAGACATCGTGGAATTACAAGGCAGACGGTCCAGTGTCAGTCATGGTGGATTTGCCAGGGAGACGGGCCAGTGGCAGACATGGTGTAATTACAAGGCAGACGGTCCTGTGTCAGACATGGTGGAATTGCCAGACAGACGGTCCAGTCTAAGACATGGTGGAATTACCAGAAAAACGGCCCAGTATCAGACATGGTGGAATTGCCAGTAAGACGGCCCAGTGTCAGACATGGTGGAATTGCAGGGCAGACGGTCCTGTGTCAGACATGGTGGAATTGCCAAGCAGACGTTCCAGTCTCAGACATGGTGGAATTACCAGAAAAACGGCCCAGTATCAGACATGGTGGAATTGCCAGTAAGACGGCCCAGTGTCAGACATGGTGGAATTGCCAGGCAGACGGTCCATTGTCAGACATGGGGTTGCCAAGCAGACGGCCCACTGTCAGACATGGTGAAATTGCAAGGCAGACAGTCCTGTGTCAGACGTGGTGGAATTACAAGGCAGACGGTCCAGTGTCAGACATGGTGGAATTGCCAGGAAGACGGTCCAGTGTCAGACACGGTGGAATTGCCAGGCAGACGGTCCAGTGTCAGACACGGTGGAATTGCCAGGCACACGGGCCAGTCTCAGACATGGTGGAATTACAAGGCAGGCGGTCCAGTGTCAGACATGGTGGAATTGACAGGCAGACGGTCCAGTGTCAGACATGGTGGAATTGCCAGACAGGCGGGCCAGCGTCAGACATGGTGGAATTGCCAGGCAGACGGTCCAGTGTCAGACATTGTGGAATTACAATGCAGATGGTCCAGTGTCAGACATGGGGGAATTACAAGGCAGATGGTCCAGTGTCAGACATGGTGGAATTGCCAGGCAGACGGTCCAGTGTCAGGCATGGTGGAATTGCCAGACAGACGTTCCAGTATCAGACATGGTGGAATTGCCAGGCAGACGGTCCAGTGTCAGACATGGTGGAATTGCCAGGCAGACGGCCAGTGTCAGACATGGTGGAATTGCCGGGCACACGGTCCAGTGTGAGACACGGTGGAATTGCCAGGGAGACGGTCCAGTGTCAGACATGGTGGAATGACAAGGCTGACGGGCCAGCCTAAGACATGGTGGTATTGCCAGGCAGTCGGTCCAGTGCCAGACACGGTGGAATTGCCAGACAGACGGTCCAGTATCAGACATGGTGGAATTGACAGACAGACGGTCCAGTGTCAGACACGATGTAATTGCCAGGCACACGGTCCTGTGTCAGACAGCGTGGAATTGCCAGTCAGACGGTCCAGTGTCAGACATGGTGGAATTGCCAGGCAGACGGTCCAGTGTCAGACATGGTGGAATTGACAGACAGACCGTCCAGTGTCAGACATGGTGGAATTGACAGACAGACGGTCCAGTGTCAGACATGTTGGAATTGTCAGACAGACGGTCCAGTGTCAGACACGGTGGAATTACCAGGCAGACGGTCCAGTCTCAGACATGGTGGAATTACAAGGCAGACGGCCCAGTGTCAGACACGGTGGAATTGCCAGGCACACGGTCCTGTGTCAGACAGCGTGGAATTGCCAGGCAGACGGCCCAGTGTCAGACACGGTGGAATTGCCAGGCAGACGGTCCAGTATCAGACACGGTGGAATTGCCAGGCAGACGGTCCAGTCTCAGACAGGGTGGAATTACAAGGCAGACGGCCCAGTGTCAGACACGGTGGAATTGACAGACAGACGGTCCAGTGTCAGACATGGTGGAATTGCCAGGCAGACGGTCCAGTGTCAGACACGGTGGAATTGCCAGGCAGACGGTCCAGTCTCAGACACGGTGGAATTACAAGGCAGACGGCCCAGTGTCAGACACGGTGGAATTGCCAGGCAGACGGTCCAGTCTCAGACACGGTGGAATTACAAGGCAGACGGCCCAGTGTCAGACACGGTGGAATTGCCAGGCAGATGGTCCAGTGTCAGACATGGTGGAATTGCCAGACAGACGGCCCAGTGTCAGACATGGTGGAATTGCCAGTCAGGCGGTCCAGTGTCAGACATGGTGGAATTGCCAGGCAGACAGTCCAATGTCAGACACGGTGGAATTGCCAGACAGACGGCCCAGTGTCAGACATGGTGGAATTGCCAGTCAGGCGGTCCAGTGTCAGACATGGTGGAATTGCCAGGCAGTCGGTCCAGTGTCAGACACGGTGGAATTACAAGGCAGACGGTCCAGTGTCAGACATGGTGGAATTGCCAGGCAGACGGTCCAGTGTCAGACATGGTGGAATTACAAGGCAGGCGGTCCAGTGTCAGACATGGTGGAATTACAAGGCAGGCGGTCCAGTGTCAGACATGGTGGAATTGACAGGCAGACGGTCCAGTGTCAGACACGGTGGAATTACAAGGCAGGCGGTCCAGTGTCAGACATGGTGGAATTGACAGGCAGACGGTCCAGTGTCAGACATGGTGGAATTGCCAGACAGGCGGGCCAGCGTGAGACATGGTGGAATTGCCAGGCAGACGGTCCAGTGTCAGACATTGTGGAATTACAATGCAGATGGTCCAGTGTCAGACATGGTGGAATTACAAGGCAGACGGTCCAGTGTCAGACATGGTGGAATTGCCAGGCAGAAGCTCCAGTGTCAGACATGGTGGAATTGCCAGGCAGACGGTCCAGTGTCAGACAGGGTGGAATTACAAGGCAGACGGTCCAGTGTCAGACATGGTGGAATTAAAAGGCAGACGGGCCAGTCTCAGACATGGTGGAATTGCCAGGCAGACGGTCCAGTGTCAGACAGGGTGGAATTACAAGGCAGACGGTCCAGTGTCAGACATGGTGGAATTGCCAGGCAGATGGTCCAGTGTCAGACAGGGTGGAATTACACGGCAGACGGGCCAGTCTCAGACATGGTGGAATTGCCAGGCAGACGGTCCAGTGTCAGACATGGTGGAATTACAAGGCAGACGGGCCAGTCTCAGACATGGTGGAATTGGCAGCAGACGGTCAGTGTCAGACATGGTGGAATTACAAGGCAGACGATCCAGTGTCAGACATGGTGGAATTGCCAGGCAGACGGTCCAGTGTCAGACATGGTGGAATTACAAGGCAGACGGGCCAGTCTCAGACATGGTAGAATTACAAGGCAGACGGGCCAGTCTCAGACATGGTGGAATTGGCAGCAGACGGTCAGTGTCAGACATGGTGGAATTACAAGGCAGACGGTCCAGTGTCAGACAGGGTGGAATTACAAGGCAGACGGTCCAGTGTCAGACATGGTGGAATTACAAGGCAGACGGGCCAGTCTCAGACATGGTAGAATTACAAGGCAGACGGGCCAGTCTCAGACATGGTGGAATTGGCAGCAGACGGTCAGTGTCAGACATGGTGGAATTACAAGGCAGACGGTCCAGTGTCAGACAGGGTGGAATTACAAGGCAGACGGTCCAGTGTCAGACATGGTGGAATTACAAGGCAGACGGGCCAGTCTCAGACATGGTAGAATTACAAGGCAGACGGGCCAGTCTCAGACATGGTGGAATTGGCAGCAGACGGTCAGTGTCAGACATGGTGGAATTACAAGGCAGACGGTCCAGTGTCAGACACGGTGGAATTGCCAGGCAGACGGTCCAGTGTCAGACAGGGTGGAATTACAAGGCAGACGGTCCAGTGTCAGACATGGTGGAATTACAAGGCAGACGGGCCAGTCTCAGACATGGTGGAATTGGCAGCAGACGGTCAGTGTCAGACATGGTGGAATTACAAGGCAGACGGTCCAGTGTCAGACATGGTGGAATTACCATGCAGACGGGCCAGTCTCAGACACGGTGGAATTGCCAGGCAGACGGTCCAGTGTCAGACAGGGTGGAATTACAAGGCAGACGGTCCAGTGTCAGACATGGTGGAATTACCAGGCAGACGGGCCAGTCTCAGACATGGTGGAATTGGCAGCAGACGGTCAGTGTCAGACATGGTGGAATTACAAGGCAGACGGTCCAGTGTCAGACATGGTGGAATTGCCAGGCAGACGGTCCAGTGTCAGACATGGTGGAATTACAAGGCAGACGGGCCAGTCTCAGACATGGTGGAATTACCAGGCAGACGGTCCAGTGTCAGACAGGGTGGAATTACAAGGCAGACGGTCCAGTGTCAGACATGGTGGAATTGCCAGGCAGACGGTCCAGTGTCAGACAGGGTGGAATTACAAGGCAGACGGTCCAGTGTCAGACATGGTGGAATTACAAGGCAGACGGTCCAGTATCAGACATGGTGGAATTACAAGGCAGACGGTCCAGTCTCAGACATGGTGGAATTGGCAGCAGACGGTCAGTGTCAGACATGGTGGAATTACAAGGCAGACGGTCCAGTGTCAGACATGGTGGAATTGCCAGGCAGACGGTCCAGTGTCAGACAGGGTGGAATTACAAGGCAGACGGTCCAGTGTCAGACATGGTGGAATTACAAGGCAGACGGTCCAGTATCAGACATGGTGGAATTACAAGGCAGACGGTCCAGTGTCAGCTATGGTGGAATTGCCAGGCAGGCGGTCCAGTGTCAGGCATGGTGGAATTGCCAGGCAGACGGTCCAGTATCAGACATGGTGTAATTGCCAGGCAGACGGCCCAGTGTCAGACATGGTGGAATTGCCAGGCAGTCGGTCCAGTGTCAGACATGGTGGAATTACAAGGCAGACGGTCCAGTATCAGACATGGTGGAATTACAAGGGAGACGGTCCAGTTTCAGACACGGTGGAATTGCAAGGCAGACGGTCCAGTGTCAGACACGGTGGAATTACAAGGCAGACGGTCCAGTGTCAGTCATGGTGGATTTGCCAGGCAGACGGGCCAGTGCCAGACATGGTGGAATTACAAGGCAGACGGTCCAGTGTCAGTCATGGTGGATTTGCCAGGGAGACGGGCCAGTGGCAGACATGGTGTAATTACAAGGCAGACGGTCCTGTGTCAGACATGGTGGAATTGCCAGACAGACGGTCCAGTGTCAGACATGGTGGAATTACAAGGCAAACGGTCCAGTATCAGACATGGTGGAATTACAAGGCAGACGGTCCAGTGACAGACATGGTGGAATTGCCAGGCGGACGGTCCAGTGTCAGGCATGGTGGAAGTGCCAGACAGACGGTCCAGTGTCAGACACGGTGGAATTGCCAGGCAGGCGGTCCAGTATCAGACATGGTGGAATTACAAGGGAGACAGTCCAGTGTCAGACACGGTGGAATTACAAGGCAGACGGTCCAGTGTCAGACACGGTGGAATTACAAGGCAGACGGTCCAGTGTCAGGCATGGTGGAATTGCCAGGCACACGGTCCAGTGTCAGACACGGTGGAATTGCCAGGCAGACGGTCCAGTGTCAGACATGGTGGAATTGCCAGACAGACGGTCCAGTGTCAGACACGGTGGAATTGCCAGGCAGGCGGTCCAGTATCAGACATGGTGGAATTACAAGGGAGACAGTCCAGTGTCAGACACGGTGGAATTACAAGGCAGACGGTCCAGTGACAGACATGGTGGAATTGCCAGGCAGACGGTCCAGTGTCAGACATGGTGGAATTGCCAGACAGACGGTCCAGTGTCAGACACGGTGGAATTGCCAGGCAGGCGGTCCAGTATCAGACATGGTGGAATTACAAGGGAGACAGTCCAGTGTCAGACACGGTGGAATTACAAGGCAGACGGTCCAGTGTCAGACATGGTGGAATTGCCAGGCAAACGGTCCAGTGTCAGACATGGTGGAATTGACAGGCAGATCGTCCAGTGTCAGACACGGTGGAATTGCCAGACAGACGGTCCAGTGTCAGACATGGTGGAATTGCCAGGCAGACGGTCCAGTGTCAGCTATGGTGGAATTGTCAGGCAGGCGGTCCAGTGTCAGGCATGGTGGAATTGCCAGGCAGACGGTCCAGTATCAGACATGGTGTAATTGCCAGGCAGACGGCCCAGTGTCAGACATGGTGGAATTGCCAGGCAGTCGGTCCAGTGTCAGACATGGTGGAATTACAAGGCAGACGGTCCAGTATCAGACATGGTGGAATTACAAGGGAGACGGTCCAGTTTCAGACACGGTGGAATTACAAGGCAGACGGTCCAGTGTCAGACACGGTGGAATTACAAGGCAGACGGTCCAGTGTCAGTCATGGTGGATTTGCCAGGCAAACGGGCCAGTGCCAGACATGGTGGAATTACAAGGCAGACGGTCCAGTGTCAGTCATGGTGGATTTGCCAGGGAGACGGGCCAGTGGCAGACATGGTGTAATTACAAGGCAGACGGTCCAGTATCAGACATGGTGGAATTACAAGGCAGACGGTCCTGTGTCAGACATGGTGGAATTGCCAGACAGACGGTCCAGTCTCAGACATGGTGGAATTACCAGAAAAACGGCCCAGTATCAGACATGGTGGAATTGCCAGTAAGACGGCCCAGTGTCAGACATGGTGGAATTGCCAGGCAGGCGGTCCATTGTCAGACATGGGGTTGCCAAGCAGACGGCCCACTGTCAGACAGGGTGGAATTACAAGGCAGACGGTCCAGTGTCAGACATGGTGGAATTACAAGGCAGACGGTCCAGTATCAGACATGGTGGAATTACAAGGCAGACGGTCCAGTCTCAGACATGGTGGAATTGGCAGCAGACGGTCAGTGTCAGACATGGTGGAATTACAAGGCAGACGGTCCAGTGTCAGACATGGTGGAATTGCCAGGCAGACGGTCCAGTGTCAGACAGGGTGGAATTACAAGGCAGACGGTCCAGTGTCAGACATGGTGGAATTACAAGGCAGACGGTCCAGTATCAGACATGGTGGAATTACAAGGCAGACGGTCCAGTGTCAGCTATGGTGGAATTGCCAGGCAGGCGGTCCAGTGTCAGGCATGGTGGAATTGCCAGGCAGACGGTCCAGTATCAGACATGGTGTAATTGCCAGGCAGACGGCCCAGTGTCAGACATGGTGGAATTGCCAGGCAGTCGGTCCAGTGTCAGACATGGTGGAATTACAAGGCAGACGGTCCAGTATCAGACATGGTGGAATTACAAGGGAGACGGTCCAGTTTCAGACACGGTGGAATTGCAAGGCAGACGGTCCAGTGTCAGACACGGTGGAATTACAAGGCAGACGGTCCAGTGTCAGTCATGGTGGATTTGCCAGGCAGACGGGCCAGTGCCAGACATGGTGGAATTACAAGGCAGACGGTCCAGTGTCAGTCATGGTGGATTTGCCAGGGAGACGGGCCAGTGGCAGACATGGTGTAATTACAAGGCAGACGGTCCTGTGTCAGACATGGTGGAATTGCCAGACAGACGGTCCAGTGTCAGACATGGTGGAATTACAAGGCAAACGGTCCAGTATCAGACATGGTGGAATTACAAGGCAGACGGTCCAGTGACAGACATGGTGGAATTGCCAGGCGGACGGTCCAGTGTCAGGCATGGTGGAAGTGCCAGACAGACGGTCCAGTGTCAGACACGGTGGAATTGCCAGGCAGGCGGTCCAGTATCAGACATGGTGGAATTACAAGGGAGACAGTCCAGTGTCAGACACGGTGGAATTACAAGGCAGACGGTCCAGTGTCAGACACGGTGGAATTACAAGGCAGACGGTCCAGTGTCAGGCATGGTGGAATTGCCAGGCACACGGTCCAGTGTCAGACACGGTGGAATTGCCAGGCAGACGGTCCAGTGTCAGACATGGTGGAATTGCCAGACAGACGGTCCAGTGTCAGACACGGTGGAATTGCCAGGCAGGCGGTCCAGTATCAGACATGGTGGAATTACAAGGGAGACAGTCCAGTGTCAGACACGGTGGAATTACAAGGCAGACGGTCCAGTGACAGACATGGTGGAATTGCCAGGCAGACGGTCCAGTGTCAGACATGGTGGAATTGCCAGACAGACGGTCCAGTGTCAGACACGGTGGAATTGCCAGGCAGGCGGTCCAGTATCAGACATGGTGGAATTACAAGGGAGACAGTCCAGTGTCAGACACGGTGGAATTACAAGGCAGACGGTCCAGTGTCAGACATGGTGGAATTGCCAGGCAAACGGTCCAGTGTCAGACATGGTGGAATTGACAGGCAGATCGTCCAGTGTCAGACACGGTGGAATTGCCAGACAGACGGTCCAGTGTCAGACATGGTGGAATTGCCAGGCAGACGGTCCAGTGTCAGCTATGGTGGAATTGCCAGGCAGGCGGTCCAGTGTCAGGCATGGTGGAATTGCCAGGCAGACGGTCCAGTATCAGACATGGTGTAATTGCCAGGCAGACGGCCCAGTGTCAGACATGGTGGAATTGCCAGGCAGTCGGTCCAGTGTCAGACATGGTGGAATTACAAGGCAGACGGTCCAGTATCAGACATGGTGGAATTACAAGGGAGACGGTCCAGTTTCAGACACGGTGGAATTACAAGGCAGACGGTCCAGTGTCAGACACGGTGGAATTACAAGGCAGACGGTCCAGTGTCAGTCATGGTGGATTTGCCAGGCAGACGGGCCAGTGCCAGACATGGTGGAATTACAAGGCAGACGGTCCAGTGTCAGTCATGGTGGATTTGCCAGGGAGACGGGCCAGTGGCAGACATGGTGTAATTACAAGGCAGACGGTCCAGTATCAGACATGGTGGAATTACAAGGCAGACGGTCCTGTGTCAGACATGGTGGAATTGCCAGACAGACGGTCCAGTCTCAGACATGGTGGAATTACCAGAAAAACGGCCCAGTATCAGACATGGTGGAATTGCCAGTAAGACGGCCCAGTGTCAGACATGGTGGAATTGCCAGGCAGGCGGTCCATTGTCAGACATGGGGTTGCCAAGCAGACGGCCCACTGTCAGACATGGTGAAATTGCAAGGCAGACAGTCCTGTGTCAGACGTGGTGGAATTACAAGGCAGACGGTCCAGTGTCAGACATGGTGGAATTGCCAGGAAGACGGTCCAGTGTCAGACACGGTGGAATTGCCAGGCAGACGGTCCAGTGTCAGACATGGTGGAATTGCCAGGCAGACGGCCAGTCTGAGACATGGTGGAATTGCCGGGCACACGGTCCAGTGTCAGACACGGTGGAATTGCCAGGCAGACGGTCCAGTGTCAGACATGGTGGAATTGCCAGGCAGACGGCCAGTGTCAGACACGATGGAATTGCCAGGGAGACGGTCCAGTGTCAGACATGGTGGAATTGCCAGGCAGACGGTCCAGTGTCAGACATGGTGGAATTGAAAGACAGACGGTCCAGTGTCAGACATGGTGGAATTGACAGACAGACGGTCCAGTGTCAGACATGGTGGAATTGACAGACAGACGGTCCAGTGTCAGACATGGTGGAATTGACAGACAGACGGTCCAGTGTCAGACATGTTGGAATTGTCAGACAGACGGTCCAGTGTCAGACACGGTGGAATTACCAGGCAGACGGTCCAGTCTCAGACATGGTGGAATTACAAGGCAGACGGCCCAGTGTCAGACACGGTCGAATTGCCAGGCACACGGTCCTGTGTCAGACAGCGTGGAATTGCCAGGCAGACGGCCCAGTGTCAGACACGGTGGAATTGCCAGGCAGACGGTCCAGTATCAGACACGGTGGAATTGCCAGGCAGACGGTCCAGTCTCAGACAGGGTGGAATTACAAGGCAGACGGCCCAGTGTCAGACACGGTGGAATTGACAGCCAGACGGTCCAGTGTCAGACATGGTGGAATTGCCAGGCAGACGGTCCAGTGTCAGACACGGTGGAATTGCCAGGCAGACGGTCCAGTCTCAGACACGGTGGAATTACAAGGCAGACGGCCCAGTGTCAGACACGGTGGAATTGCCAGGCAGACGGTCCAGTCTCAGACACGGTGGAATTACAAGGCAGACGGCCCAGTGTCAGACACGGTGGAATTGCCAGGCAGACGGTCCAGTGTCAGACATGGTGGAATTGCCAGACAGACGGCCCAGTGTCAGACATGGTGGAATTGCCAGTCAGGCGGTCCAGTGTCAGACATGGTGGAATTGCCAGGCAGACAGTCCAATGTCAGACACGGTGGAATTGCCAGACAAACGGCCCAGTGTCAGACATGGTGGAATTGCCAGTCAGGCGGTCCAGTGTCAGACATGGTGGAATTGCCAGGCAGTCGGTCCAGTGTCAGACACGGTGGAATTACAAGGCAGACGGTCCAGTGTCAGACATGGTGGAATTGCCAGGCAGACGGTCCAGTGTCAGACATGGTGGAATTACAAGGCAGGCGGTCCAGTGTCAGACATGGTGGAATTACAAGGCAGGCGGTCCAGTGTCAGACATGGTGGAATTGACAGGCAGACGGTCCAGTGTCAGACACGGTGGAATTACAAGGCAGGCGGTCCAGTGTCAGACATGGTGGAATTGACAGGCAGACGGTCCAGTGTCAGACATGGTGGAATTGCCAGACAGGCGGGCCAGCGTCAGACATGGTGGAATTGCCAGGCAGACGGTCCAGTGTCAGACATTGTGGAATTACAATGCAGATGGTCCAGTGTCAGACATGGTGGAATTACAAGGCAGACGGTCCAGTGTCAGACATGGTGGAATTGCCAGGCAGAAGCTCCAGTGTCAGACATGGTGGAATTGCCAGGCAGACGGTCCAGTGTCAGACAGGGTGGAATTACAAGGCAGACGGTCCAGTGTCAGACATGGTGGAATTACAAGGCAGACGGGCCAGTCTCAGACATGGTGGAATTGCCAGGCAGACGGTCCAGTGTCAGACAGGGTGGAATTACAAGGCAGACGGTCCAGTGTCAGACATGGTGGAATTGCCAGGCAGATGGTCCAGTGTCAGACAGGGTGGAATTACAAGGCAGACGGGCCAGTCTCAGACATGTTGGAATTGTCAGACAGACGGTCCAGTGTCAGACATGGTGGAATTACCAGGCAGACGGTCCAGTCTCAGACATGGTGGAATTACAAGGCAGACGGCCCAATGTCAGACACGGTGGAATTGCCAGGCACACGGTCCTGTGTCAGACAGCGTGGAATTGCCAGGCAGACGGTCCAGTGTCAGACACGGTGGAATTGCCAGGCAGACGGTCCAGTATCAGACACGGTGGAATTGCCAGGCAGACGGTCCAGTCTCAGACAGGGTGGAATTACAAGGCAGACGGCCCAGTGTCAGACACGGTGGAATTGACAGACAGACGGTCCAGTTTCAGACATGGTGGAATTGCCAGGCAGACGGTCCAGTGTCAGACACGGTGGAATTGCCAGGCAGACGGTCCAGTCTCAGACACGGTGGAATTACAAGGCAGACGGCCCAGTGTCAGACACGGTGGAATTGCCAGGCAGACGGTCCAGTCTCAGACACGGTGGAATTACAAGGCAGACGGCCCAGTGTCAGACACGGTGGAATTGCCAGGCAGACGGTCCAGTGTCAGACATGGTGGAATTGCCAGACAGACGGCCCAGTGTCAGACATGGTGGAATTGCCAGTCAGGCGGTCCAGTGTCAGACATGGTGAAATTGCCAGGCAGACGGTCCAGTGTCAGACATGGTGGAATTACAAGGCAGACGGGCCAGTCTCAGACATGGTGGAATTGGCAGCAGACGGTCAGTGTCAGGCATGGTGGAATTACAAGGCAGACGATCCAGTGTCAGACATGGTGGCATTACAAGGCAGACGGTCCAGTGTCAGACAGGGTGGAATTACAAGGCAGACGGTCCAGTGTCAGACAGGGTGGAATTACAAGGCAGACGGTCCAGTGTCAGACATGGTGGAATTACAAGGCAGACGGGCCAGTCTCAGACATGGTAGAATTACAAGGCAGACGGGCCAGTCTCAGACATGGTGGAATTGGCAGCAGACGGTCAGTGTCAGACATGGTGGAATTACAAGGCAGACGGTCCAGTGTCAGACACGGTGGAATTGCCAGGCAGACGGTCCAGTGTCAGACAGGGTGGAATTACAAGGCAGACGGTCCAGTGTCAGACATGGTGGAATTACAAGGCAGACGGGCCAGTCTCAGACATGGTGGAATTGGCAGCAGACGGTCAGTGTCAGACATGGTGGAATTACAAGGCAGACGGTCCAGTGTCAGACATGGTGGAATTACCATGCAGACGGGCCAGTCTCAGACACGGTGGAATTGCCAGGCAGACGGTCCAGTGTCAGACATGGTGGAATTACAAGGCAGACGGTCCAGTATCAGACATGGTGGAATTACAAGGCAGACGGTCCAGTCTCAGACATGGTGGAATTGGCAGCAGACGGTCAGTGTCAGACATGGTGTAATTACAAGGCAGACGGTCCAGTGTCAGACATGGTGGAATTGCCAGGCAGACGGTCCAGTGTCAGACATGGTGGAATTACAAGGCAGACGGGCCAGTCTCAGACATGGTTGAATTACCAGGCAGACGGTCCAGTGTCAGACAGGGTGGAATTACAAGGCAGACGGTCCAGTGTCAGACATGGTGGAATTGCCAGGCAGACGGTCCAGTGTCAGACAGGGTGGAATTACAAGGCAGACGGTCCAGTGTCAGACATGGTGGAATTACAAGGCAGACGGTCCAGTATCAGACATGGTGGAATTACAAGGCAGACGGTCCAGTCTCAGACATGGTGGAATTGGCAGCAGACGGTCAGTGTCAGACATGGTGGAATTACAAGGCAGACGGTCCAGTGTCAGACATGGTGGAATTGCCAGGCAGACGGTCCAGTGTCAGACAGGGTGGAATTACAAGGCAGACGGTCCAGTGTCAGACATGGTGGAATTACAAGGCAGACGGTCCAGTATCAGACATGGTGGAATTACAAGGCAGACGGTCCAGTGTCAGCTATGGTGGAATTGCCAGGCAGGCGGTCCAGTGTCAGGCATGGTGGAATTGCCAGGCAGACGGTCCAGTATCAGACATGGTGTAATTGCCAGGCAGACGGCCCAGTGTCAGACATGGTGGAATTGCCAGGCAGTCGGTCCAGTGTCAGACATGGTGGAATTACAAGGCAGACGGTCCAGTATCAGACATGGTGGAATTACAAGGGAGACGGTCCAGTTTCAGACACGGTGGAATTGCAAGGCAGACGGTCCAGTGTCAGACACGGTGGAATTACAAGGCAGACGGTCCAGTGTCAGTCATGGTGGATTTGCCAGGCAGACGGGCCAGTGCCAGACATGGTGGAATTACAAGGCAGACGGTCCAGTGTCAGTCATGGTGGATTTGCCAGGGAGACGGGCCAGTGGCAGACATGGTGGAATTACAAGGCAGACGGTCCTGTGTCAGACATGGTGGAATTGCCAGACAGACGGTCCAGTGTCAGACATGGTGGAATTACAAGGCAAACGGTCCAGTATCAGACATCGTGGAATTACAAGGCAGACGGTCCAGTGACAGACATGGTGGAATTGCCAGGCGGACGGTCCAGTGTCAGGCATGGTGGAAGTGCCAGACAGACGGTCCAGTGTCAGACACGGTGGAATTGCCAGGCAGGCGGTCCAGTATCAGACATGGTGGAATTACAAGGGAGACAGTCCAGTGTCAGACACGGTGGAATTACAAGGCAGACGGTCCAGTGTCAGACACGGTGGAATTACAAGGCAGACGGTCCAGTGTCAGGCATGGTGGAATTGCCAGGCAGACGGTCCAGTGTCAGACACGGTGGAATTGCCAGGCAGACGGTCCAGTGTCAGACATGGTGGAATTGCCAGACAGACGGTCCAGTGTCAGACACGGTGGAATTGCCAGGCAGGCGGTCCAGTATCAGACATGGTGGAATTACAAGGGAGACAGTCCAGTGTCAGACACGGTGGAATTACAAGGCAGACGGTCCAGTGACAGACATGGTGGAATTGCCAGGCAGACGGTCCAGTGTCAGTCATGGTGGAATTGCCAGACAGACGGTCCAGTGTCAGACACGGTGGAATTGCCAGGCAGGCGGTCCAGTATCAGACATGGTGGAATTACAAGGGAGACAGTCCAGTGTCAGACACGGTGGAATTACAAGGCAGACGGTCCAGTGTCAGACATGGTGGAATTGCCAGGCAAACGGTCCAGTGTCAGACATGGTGGAATTGACAGGCAGATCGTCCAGTGTCAGACACGGTGGAATTGCCAGACAGACGGTCCAGTGTCAGACATGGTGGAATTGCCAGGCAGACGGTCCAGTGTCAGCTATGGTGGAATTGCCAGGCAGGCGGTCCAGTGTCAGGCATGGTGGAATTGCCAGTCAGACGGTCCAGTATCAGACATGGTGTAATTGCCAGGCAGACGGCCCAGTGTCAGACATGGTGGAATTGCCAGGCAGTCGGTCCAGTGTCAGACATGGTGGAATTACAAGGCAGACGGTCCAGTATCAGACATGGTGGAATTACAAGGGAGACGGTCCAGTTTCAGACACGGTGGAATTACAAGGCAGACGGTCCAGTGTCAGACACGGTGGAATTACAAGGCAGACGGTCCAGTGTCAGTCATGGTGGATTTGCCAGGCAGACGGGCCAGTGCCAGACATGGTGGAATTACAAGGCAGACGGTCCAGTGTCAGTCATGGTGGATTTGCCAGGGAGACGGGCCAGTGGCAGACATGGTGTAATTACAAGGCAGACGGTCCAGTATCAGACATGGTGGAATTACAAGGCAGACGGTCCTGTGTCAGACATGGTGGAATTGCCAGACAGACGGTCCAGTCTCAGACATGGTGGAATTACCAGAAAAACGGCCCAGTATCAGACATGGTGGAATTGCCAGTAAGACGGCCCAGTGTCAGACATGGTGGAATTGCCAGGCAGGCGGTCCATTGTCAGACATGGGGTTGCCAAGCAGACGGCCCACTGTCAGACATGGTGAAATTGCAAGGCAGACAGTCCTGTGTCAGACGTGGTGGAATTACAAGGCAGACGGTCCAGTGTCAGACATGGTGGAATTGCCAGGAAGGCGGTCCAGTGTCAGACACGGTGGAATTGCCAGGCAGACGGTCCAGTGTCAGACATGGTGGAATTGCCAGGCAGACGGCCAGTCTCAGACATGGTGGAATTGCCGGGCACACGGTCCAGTGTCAGACACGGTGGAATTGCCAGGCAGACGGTCCAGTGTCAGACACGGTGGAATTTCCAGCAGACGGTCAGTGTCAGACATGGTGGAATTGCCAGCAGACGGTCAGTGTCAGACATGGTGGAATTGCCAGTCAGACGGTCCAGTGTCAGACACGGTGGAATTGCCAGGCAGACGGCCAGTGTCAGACACGATGGAATTGCCAGGCAGACGGCCAGTGTCAGACACGATGGAATTGCCAGGGAGACGGTCCAGTGTCAGACACGGTGGAATTTCCAGCAGACGGTCAGTGTCAGACATGGTGGAATTGCCAGCAGACGGTCAGTGTCAGACATGGTGGAATTGCCAGTCAGACGGTCCAGTGTCAGACACGGTGGAATTGCCAGCAGACGGTCAGTGTCAGACATGGTGGAATTGCCAGTCAGACGGTCCAGTGTCAGACATGGTGGAATTGCCAGGCAGACGGTCCAGTGTCAGGCATGGTGGAATTGAAAGACAGACGGTCCAGTGTCAGACATGGTGGAATTGCCAGGCAGACGGTCCAGTGTCAGACATGGTGGAATTGACAGACAGACGGTCCAGTGTCAGACATGTTGGAATTGAAAGACAGACGGTCCAGTGTCAGACATGGTGGAATTGACAGACAGACGGTCCAGTGTCAGACATGGTGGAATTGACAGACAGACGGTCCAGTGTCAGACATGGTGGAATTGACAGACAGACGGTCCAGTGTCAGACATGTTGGAATTGTCAGACAGACGGTCCAGTGTCAGACACGGTGGAATTACCAGGCAGACGGTCCAGTCTCAGACATGGTGGAATTACAAGGCAGACGGCCCAGTGTCAGACACGGTCGAATTGCCAGGCACACGGTCCTGTGTCAGACAGCGTGGAATTGCCAGGCAGACGGCCCAGTGTCAGACACGGTGGAATTGCCAGGCAGACGGTCCAGTATCAGACACGGTGGAATTGCCAGGCAGACGGTCCAGTCTCAGACAGGGTGGAATTACAAGGCAGACGGCCCAGTGTCAGACACGGTGGAATTGACAGACAGACGGTCCAGTGTCAGGCATGGTGGAATTGCCAGGCAGACGGTCCAGTGTCAGACACGGTGGAATTGCCAGGCAGACGGTCCAGTCTCAGACACGGTGGAATTACAAGGCAGACGGCCCAGTGTCAGACACGGTGGAATTGCCAGGCAGACGGTCCAGTCTCAGACACGGTGGAATTACAAGGCAGACGGCCCAGTGTCAGACACGGTGGAATTGCCAGGCAGACGGTCCAGTGTCAGACATGGTGGAATTGCCAGACAGACGGCCCAGTGTCAGACATGGTGGAATTGCCAGTCAGGCGGTCCAGTGTCAGACATGGTGGAATTGCCAGGCAGACAGTCCAATGTCAGACACGGTGGAATTGCCAGACAAACGGCCCAGTGTCAGACATGGTGGAATTGCCAGTCAGGCGGTCCAGTGTCAGACATGGTGGAATTGCCAGGCAGTCGGTCCAGTGTCAGACACGGTGGAATTACAAGGCAGACGGTCCAGTGTCAGACATGGTGGAATTGCCAGGCAGACGGTCCAGTGTCAGACATGGTGGAATTACAAGGCAGGCGGTCCAGTGTCAGACATGGTGGAATTACAAGGCAGACGGTCCAGTATCAGACATGGTGGAATTGACAGGCAGACGGTCCAGTGTCAGACACGGTGGAATTACAAGGCAGGCGGTCCAGTGTCAGACATGGTGGAATTGACAGGCAGACGGTCCAGTGTCAGACATGGTGGAATTGCCAGACAGGCGGGCCAGCGTCAGACATGGTGGAATTGCCAGGCAGACGGTCCAGTGTCAGACATTGTGGAATTACAATGCAGATGGTCCAGTGTCAGACATGGTGGAATTACAAGGCAGACGGTCCAGTGTCAGACATGGTGGAATTGCCAGGCAGAAGCTCCAGTGTCAGACATGGTGGAATTGCCAGGCAGACGGTCCAGTGTCAGACAGGGTGGAATTACAAGGCAGACGGTCCAGTGTCAGACATGGTGGAATTACAAGGCAGACGGGCCAGTCTCAGACATGGTGGAATTGCCAGGCAGACGGTCCAGTGTCAGACAGGGTGGAATTACAAGGCAGACGGTCCAGTGTCAGACATGGTGGAATTGCCAGGCAGATGGTCCAGTGTCAGACAGGGTGGAATTACAAGGCAGACGGGCCAGTCTCAGACATGTTGGAATTGTCAGACAGACGGTCCAGTGTCAGACACGGTGGAATTACCAGGCAGACGGTCCAGTCTCAGACATGGTGGAATTACAAGGCAGACGGCCCAATGTCAGACACGGTGGAATTGCCAGGCACACGGTCCTGTGTCAGACAGCGTGGAATTGCCAGGCAGACGGCCCAGTGTCAGACACGGTGGAATTGCCAGGCAGACGGTCCAGTATCAGACACGGTGGAATTGCCAGGCAGACGGTCCAGTCTCAGACAGGGTGGAATTACAAGGCAGACGGCCCAGTGTCAGACACGGTGGAATTGACAGACAGACGGTCCAGTGTCAGACATGGTGGAATTGCCAGGCAGACGGTCCAGTGTCAGACACGGTGGAATTGCCAGGCAGACGGTCCAGTCTCAGACACGGTGGAATTAAAAGGCAGACGGCCCAGTGTCAGACACGGTGGAATTGCCAGGCAGACGGTCCAGTCTCAGACACGGTGGAATTACAAGGCAGACGGCCCAGTGTCAGACACGGTGGAATTGCCAGGCAGACGGTCCAGTGTCAGACATGGTGGAATTGCCAGACAGACGGCCCAGTGTCAGACATGGTGGAATTGCCAGTCAGGCGGTCCAGTGTCAGACATGGTGGAATTGCCAGGCAGACAGTCCAATGTCAGACACGGTGGAATTGCCAGACAGACGGCCCAGTGTCAGACATGGTGGAATTGCCAGTCAGGCGGTCCAGTGTCAGACATGGTGGAATTGCCAGGCAGACGGTCCAGTGTCAGACATGGTGGAATTACAAGGCAGGCGGTCCAGTGTCAGACATGGTGGAATTACAAGGCAGGCGGTCCAGTGTCAGACATGGTGGAATTGACAGGCAGACGGTCCAGTGTCAGACACGGTGGAATTACAAGGCAGGCGGTCCAGTATCAGACATGGTGGAATTGACAGGCAGACGGTCCAGTGTCAGACATGGTGGAATTGCCAGACAGGCGGGCCAGCGTCAGACATGGTGGAATTGCCAGGCAGACGGTCCAGTGTCAGACATTGTGGAATTACAATGCAGATGGTCCAGTGTCAGACATGGTGGAATTACAAGGCAGACGGTCCAGTGTCAGACATGGTGGAATTGCCAGGCAGAAGCTCCAGTGTCAGACATGGTGGAATTGCCAGGCAGACGGTCCAGTGTCAGACATGGTGGAATTACAAGGCAGACGGGCCAGTCTCAGACATGGTGGAATTACAAGGCAGACGGGCCAGTCTCAGACATGGTGGAATTGCCAGGCAGACGGTCCAGTGTCAGACAGGGTGGAATTGCCAGGCAGATGGTCCAGTGTCAGACATGGTGGAATTGCCAGGCAGATGGTCCAGTGTCAGACAGGGTGGAATTACAAGGCAGACGGGCCAGTCTCAGACATGTTGGAATTGTCAGACAGACGGTCCAGTGTCAGACACGGTGGAATTACCAGGCAGACGGTCCAGTCTCAGACATGGTGGAATTACAAGGCAGACGGCCCAGTGTCAGACACGGTGGAATTGCCAGGCACACGGTCCTGTGTCAGACAGCGTGGAATTGCCAGGCAGACGGCCCAGTGTCAGACACGGTGGAATTGCCAGGCAGACGGTCCAGTATCAGACACGGTGGAATTGCCAGGCAGACGGTCCAGTCTCAGACAGGGTGGAATTACAAGGCAGACGGCCCAGTGTCAGACACGGTGGAATTGACAGACAGACGGTCCAGTGTCAGACATGGTGGAATTGCCAGGCAGACGGTCCAGTGTCAGACACGGTGGAATTGCCAGGCAGACGGTCCAGTCTCAGACACGGTGGAATTACAAGGCAGACGGCCCAGTGTCAGACACGGTGGAATTGCCAGGCAGACGGTCCAGTCTCAGACACGGTGGAATTACAAGGCAGACGGCCCAGTGTCAGACACGGTGGAATTGCCAGGCAGACGGTCCAGTGTCAGACATGGTGGAATTGCCAGACAGACGGCCCAGTGTCAGACATGGTGGAATTGCCAGTCAGGCGGTCCAGTGTCAGACATGGTGGAATTGCCAGGCAGACAGTCCAATGTCAGACACGGTGGAATTGCCAGACAGACGGCCCAGTGTCAGACATGGTGGAATTGCCAGTCAGGCGGTCCAGTGTCAGACATGGTGGAATTGCCAGGCAGTCGGTCCAGTGTCAGACACGGTGGAATTACAAGGCAGACGGTCTTGTGTCAGACATGGTGGAATTGCCAGGCAGACGGTCCAGTGTCAGACATGGTGGAATTACAAGGCAGGCGGTCCAGTGTCAGACATGGTGGAATTACAAGGCAGGCGGTCCAGTGTCAGACATGGTGGAATTGACAGGCAGACGGTCCAGTGTCAGACACGGTGGAATTACAAGGCAGGCGGTCCAGTGTCAGACATGGTGGAATTGACAGGCAGACGGTCCAGTGTCAGACATGGTGGAATTGCCAGACAGGCGGGCCAGCGTCAGACATGGAGGAATTGCCAGGCAGACGGTCCAGTGTCAGACATTGTGGAATTACAATGCAGATGGTCCAGTGTCAGACATGGTGGAATTACAAGGCAGACGGTCCAGTGTCAGACATGGTGGAATTGCCAGGCAGAAGCTCCAGTGTCAGACATGGTGGAATTGCCAGGCAGACGGTCCAGTGTCAGACAGGGTGGAATTACAAGGCAGACGGTCCAGTGTCAGACATGGTGGAATTACAAGGCAGACGGGCCAGTCTCAGACATGGTGGAATTGCCAGGCAGACGGTCCAGTGTCAGACAGGGTGGAATTACAAGGCAGACGGTCCAGTGTCAGACATGGTGGAATTGCCAGGCAGATGGTCCAGTGTCAGACAGGGTGGAATTACAAGGCAGACGGGCCAGTCTCAGACATGGTGGAATTGCCAGGCAGACGGTCCAGTGTCAGACATGGTGGAATTACAAGGCAGACGGGCCAGTCTCAGACATGGTGGAATTGGCAGCAGACGGTCAGTGTCAGACATGGTGGAATTGCCAGGCAGACGGTCCAGTGTCAGACAGGGTGGAATTACAAGGCAGACGGTCCAGTGTCAGACATGGTGGAATTACAAGGCAGACGGGCCAGTCTCAGACATGGTGGAATTACAAGGCAGACGGGCCAGTCTCAGACATGGTGGAATTGGCAGCAGACGGTCAGTGTCAGACATGGTGGAATTACAAGGCAGACGGTCCAGTGTCAGACACGGTGGAATTGCCAGGCAGGCGGTCCAGTGTCAGACATGGTGGAATTACAAGGCAGACGGGCCAGTCTCAGACATGGTGGAATTGGCAGCAGACGGTCAGTGTCAGACATGGTGGAATTACAAGGCAGACGGTTCAGTGTCAGACATGGTGGAATTACCATGCAGACGGGCCAGTCTCAGACACGGTGGAATTGCCAGGCAGACGGTCCAGTGTCAGACAGGGTGGAATTACAAGGCAGACGGTCCAGTGTCAGACATGGTGGAATTACCAGGCAGACGGGCCAGTCTCAGACATGGTGGAATTGGCAGCAGACGGTCAGTGTCAGACATGGTGGAATTACAAGGCAGACGGTCCAGTGTCAGACATGGTGGAATTGCCAGACAGACGGTCCAGTGTCAGACATGGTGGAATTGCCAAGCAGATGCTCCAGTGTCAGACACGGTGGAATTGCCAGGCAGACGGTCCAGTGTCAGACATGGTGGAATTGCCAGACAGACGGCCCAGTGTCAGACATGGTGGAATTGCCAGGCAGACGGTCCAGTGTCAGACATGGTGGAATTGCCACGCAGATGGTCCAGTGCCAGACACGGTGGAATTGCCAGGCAGACGGTCCAGTGTCAGACATGGTGGAATTGCCAGACAGACGGTCCAGTGTCAGACATGGTGGAATTGCCAGGCAGACGGTCCAGTCTCAGACATGGTGGAATTGCCAGGCAGACGGTCCAGTGTCAGACATGGTGGAATTGCCAGGCAGACAGTCCAGTCTCAGACATGGTGGAATTGCCAGGCAGACGGTCCAGTGTCAGACATGGTGGAATTGCCAGGCAGACGGTCCAGTGTCAGACATGGTAGAATTGCCAGGCAGACGGTCCAGTGTCAGACATGGTGGAATTGCCAGGCAGATGGTCCAGTGTCAGACATTGTGGAATTGCCAGGCAGACGGTCCAGTGTCAGATCTGGTGGAATTGCCAGGCAGGCGGTCCAGTGTCAGACATGGTGGAATTGCCAGGCAGACGGTCCAGTGTCAGACATGGTGGAATTGCCAGGCAGACGGTCCACAGTCAGACACGGTGGAAATGCCAGGCAGACGGTCCAGTGTCAGACATGGTGGAACAGCCAGACAGAAGGTCCAGTGTCAGGCATGGTGGAATTGCCAGGCAGACGGTGCAGTTTCAGACATGATGGAATTGCCAGACAGACGGCCCAGTCTCAGACACGGTGGAATTGCCAGGCAGACGGTCCAGTCTCAGAGATGGTGGAATTGCCAGGCAGACGGCCCAGTGTCAGACACGGTGGAATTGCCAGACAGACGGTCCAGTCTGAGACACGGTGGAATTGCCAGGCAGACGGCCCAGTGTCAGACATGGTGGAATTGCCAGACAGACGGTCCAGTGTCAGACATGGTGGAATTACTAGACAGACGGTCCAGTCTCAGACATGGTGGAATTGCAAGGCAGACGGCCCAGTGTCAGACATGGTGGAATTGCCAGACAGACGGTCCAGTCACAGACACGGTGGAATTGCCAGGCAGACGGTCCAGTGTCAGACATGGTGGAATTGCCAGACAGACGGTCCAGTGTCAGACATGATGGAATTGCCAGGCAGACGGTCCAGTCTCAGACATGGTGGAATTGCCAGGCAGACGGCCCAGTGTCAGACATGGTGGAATTGCCAGACAGACGGTCCAGTCACAGACACGGTGTAATTGCCAGGCAGACGGTCCAGTGTCAGACATGGTGGAATTGCCAGACAGACGGTCCAGTGTCAGACAGGGTGGAATTGCCAGACAGACGGTCCAGTGTCAGACATGGTGGAATTGCCAGACAGACGGCCCAGTGTCAGACACGGTGGAATTGCCAGGCAGACGGTCCAGTGTCAGACATGATGGAATTGCCAGGCAGACGGTCCAGTGTCAGACATGGTGGAATTGCCAGACAGACGGTCCAGTGTCAGACATAGCGGAATTGCCAGACAGACGGTCCAGTGTCAGATATGGTGGAATTGCCAGACAGACTGTCCAGTGTCAGACATGGTGGAATTGCCACACAGACGGCCCAGTCTCAGACATGGTGGAACAGCCAGACAGACGGTTCGGTGTCAGACATGGTGGAATTGCCAGGCAGACGGTCCAGTGTCAGACATGGTGGAATTGCCAGGCAGACAGTCCTGTATCAGACAGGGTGGAATTGCGAGACAGACGGTCTAGTGTCAGACATGATGGAATTGCCAGGCAGACGGTCCAGTGTCAGACATGGTGGAATTGTCAGGCACACGGTCCAGTGACAGACATGGTGGAATTGCCAGACAGACAGTCCAGTGTCAGACATGGTGGAATTGCCAGGTAGACGGTCCAGTGTCAGACATGGTGGAATTGCCAGGCAGACGGTCCAGTGTCAGACATGGTGGAATTGCCAGACAGACAGTCCAGTGTCAGACATGGAGGAATTGCCAGACAGACGGGCCAGTGTCAGACATGGTGGAATTGCCAGGCAGACGGTCCAGTGTCAGACATGGTGGAATTGCTAGGCAGATGGTCCAGTGTCAGACATGGTGGAATTACAAGGCAGACGGTCCAGAGTCAGACATGGTGGAATTACAAGGCAGACAGTACGGTCTCAGACATGTTGGAATTGCCAGGCAGACGGTCGAATGTCAGACATGGTGGAATTGCCAGGCAGCCTGTCCAGTGTCAGACATGGTGGAATTGCCAGGCAGACGGTCCAGTGTCAGACATGGTGGAATTTCCAGACAGACGGTCCAGTGTCAGACATGGTGGAATTACAATGCAGACGGTCCAGTGTCAGACATGGTGTAATTGCCAGGCAGACGGTCGAATGTCAGACATGGTGGAATTGCCAGGCAGACGGGCCAGTGTCAGACATGGTGGAATTGCCAGGCAGACGGTCCAGTGTCAGACATTGTGGAATTGCCAGGCAGACAGCCCAGTCTCAGACATGGTGGAACAGCCATAAAGACGGTCCAGCGTCAGACATGGTGGAATTTCCAGACAGACGGTCCAGTGTCAGACATGGTGGAATTACAATGCAGACGGTCCAGTGTCAGACATGGTGCAATTGACAGGCAGACATTCCAGTGTCAGCCATGGTGTAATTGCCAGGCAGACGGTCCAGTGTCAGACAGGGTGGAATTGCCAGGCAGACTGTCCAGTGTCAGACATGGTGGAATTGCCAGGCAGACGGTCCAGTGTCAGGCATGGTGGAATTGCCAGGCAGACGGTCCAGTCTCAGACATGGTGGAATTGCCAGACAGACGGTCCAGTGTCAGACATGGTGGAATTGCCAGACAGACGGTCCAGTGTCAGACAGGGTGGAAATGCCAGATTGACTGTCCTCTGTCAGACATGGTGGAATTGACAGACAGACGGTCCAGTGTGAGACATGGTGGAATTGCCAGGCAGACGGCCCACTGTCAGACATGGTGGAATTGCCAGGCAGACGTTTCAGCGTCAGGCATGGTGGAATTACAAGGCAGACTTTCCATCGTCAGAGATGGTGGAATTGCGAGACAGACTGTCCAGTTTCAGACATGGTGGAATTGGCAGGCAGACGGTCCAGTGTCAGACATGGTGGAATTGCCAGACAGACGGTCCAGTCTCAGACATGGTGGAATTGCCAGACAGACGGCCCACTGTCAGACATGGTGGAATTGCCATACAGACGCTCCAGTGTCAGACATGGTCGAATTATAAGGCAGACGGTCCAGTGTCAGACATGGTGAAATTGCCAGGCAGACGGCCCAGTGTCAGACATGGTGGAATTGCCAGGCAGTTGGTCCAGTGCCAGACACGGTGGAATTGCCAGGCAGACGGTCCTGTGTCAGGCAGGGTGGAATTGCCAGGCAGACGGTCCAGTGTCAGACATGGTGGAATTGCCAGGCAGACGGTCCAGTGTCAGACATGGTTGAATTGCTAGGCAGACGGTCCAGTGTCAGACATGGTGGAATTGCCAGACAGACGGTCCAGTGTCAGGCATGGTGGAATTGCCAGGCAGATGGTCTAGTGTCAGACATGGTGGAATTGCCAGGCAGACGGTCTAGTGTCAGACATGGTGGAATTGCCAGGCAGACGGTCCAGTGTCAGGCATGGTGGAATTGCCAGGCAGATGGTCTAGTGTCAGACATGGTGGAATTGCCAGGCAGACGGTCCAGTGTCAGACATGGTGGAATTGCCAGACAGACGGTCCAGTGTCAGGCATGGTGGAATTGCCAGGCAGACGGTCCAGTGTCAGACATGGTGGAATTGCCAGACAGACGGTCCAGTGTCAGGCATGGTGGAATTGCCAGGCAGATGGTCTAGTGTCAGACATGGTGGAATTGCCAGGCAGACGGTCCAGTGTCAGACATGGTGCAATTGCCAGGCAGATGGTCCAGTGGCATACATGGTGGAATTGCCAGGCTGACGGTCCAGTGTCAGACATGGTGGAATTGCCAGGCAGACGGTCCAGTGTCAGACATGGTGGAATTACAAGGCAGATGGTCCAGTGTCAGGCATGGTGGAATTGCCAGGCAGACGGTCCTGTGTCAGACATGGTGGAATTACAAGGCAGACGGTCCAGTGTCAGACACGGTGGAATTGCCAGGCAGACGGTCCAGTGTCAGACATGGTGGAATTGCCAGGCAGACGGTCCAGTGTCAGACATGGTGGAATTGCCAGGCAGGCGGCCCAGTATCAGACATGGTGGAATTGCCAGGCAGACGGTCCAGTGTCAGACATGGTGGAATTGCCAGGCAGACGGTCCAGTGTCAGACATGGTGGAATTGCCAGGCAGACGGCCCAGTATCAGACATGGTGGAATTGCCAGGCAGACGGCCCAGTCTCAGACATGGTGGAACAGCCAGACAGGGGTCCAGTGTCAGACATGTTGGAATTGCCAGACAGACGGTCCAGTGTCTGACATGGTGGAAATGCCAGACAGACTGTCCAGTGTCAGACATGGTGGAATTGACAGGCAGACAACCGGTGTCAGACACGGTGGAATTGCCAGACAGACGGTCCAGTGTCAGATATGGTGGAATTGCCAGACAGACTGTCCAGTGTCAGACATGGTGGAATTACAAGGCAGACGGTCCGGTGTCAGACATGGTGGAATTGCCAGGCAGACGGTTCGGTGTCAGACATGGTGGAATTGCCAGACAGACGGTCCAGTGTCAGACAGGGTGGAAATGCCAGTCAGACTGTCCTCTGTCAGACACGGTGGAATTGCCAGACAGATGGTCCAGTGTCAGACATGGTGGAATTGCCGCGCAGACGGTCCAGCTTCAGAGATGGTGGAATTGCCAGACAGACGGTCCAGTGTCAGACACGGTGGAATTGCCAGGCAGACGGTCCAGTGTCAGACATGGTGGAATTGCCAGACAGACGGTCCAGCCTCAGGCATGGTGGAATTGCCAGACAGACGGCCCACTGTCAGACATGGTGGAATTGCCATACAGACGCTCCAGTGTCAGACATGGTCGAATTATAAGGCAGAAGGTCCAGTGTCAGACATGGTGAAATTGCCAGGCAGATGGCCCAGTGTCAGACATGGTGGAATTGCCAGTCAGATGGCCCAGTGTCAGACATGGTGGAATTGCCAGGCAGATGGCCCAGTGTCAGACATGGTGGAATTGCCAGACAGTCGGTCCAGTGCCAGACACGGTGGAATTGCCAGGCAGACGGTCCTGTGTCAGACATGGTGGAATTGCCAGGCAGACGGCCCAGTGTCAGACATGGTGGAATTGACAGACAGACGGCGCAGTGTCAGACATGGTGGAATTACAAGGCAGACGGTCCAGTGTCAGACTTGGTGGAATTACCAGGCAGGCGGTCCAGTCTCAGACATGGTGGAATTGCGAGGCAGACGGTCCAGTGTTAGTCATGGTGGAATTGCCAGGCAGACGGTCCTGCATCAGACATGGTGGAATTGCCAGACAGACGGTCCAGTGTCAGACATGGTGGAATTGCCAGGCAGACGGTCCAGCGTCAGGCATGGTAGAATTACAAGGCAGACGGTCTAGCGTCAGAGATGGTGGAATTGCCAGACAGACGGTCCAGTGTCAGACATGGTGGAATTACAATGCAGACGGTCCAGTGTCAGACATGGTGTAATTGCCAGGCAGACGGTCGAATGTCAGACATGGTGGAATTGCCAGGCAGACGGGCCAGTGTCAGACATGGTGGAATTGCCAGGCAGACGGTCCAGTGTCAGACATTGTGGAATTGCCAGGCAGACAGCCCAGTCTCAGACATGGTGGAACAGCCATAAAGACGGTCCAGCGTCAGACATGGTGGAATTTCCAGACAGACGGTCCAGTGTCAGACATGGTGGAATTACAATGCAGACGGTCCAGTGTCAGACATGGTGCAATTGACAGGCAGACATTCCAGTGTCAGCCATGGTGTAATTGCCAGGCAGACGGTCCAGTGTCAGACAGGGTGGAATTGCCAGGCAGACTGTCCAGTGTCAGACATGGTGGAATTGCCAGGCAGACGGTCCAGTGTCAGGCATGGTGGAATTGCCAGGCAGACGGTCCAGTCTCAGACATGGTGGAATTGCCAGACAGACGGTCCAGTGTCAGACAAGGTGGAATTGCCAGACAGACGGTCCAGTGTCAGACAGGGTGGAAATGCCAGATTGACTGTCCTCTGTCAGACATGGTGGAATTGACAGACAGACGGTCCAGTGTGAGACATGGTGGAATTGCCAGGCAGACGGCCCACTGTCAGACATGGTGGAATTGCCAGGCAGACGTTTCAGCGTCAGGCATGGTGGAATTACAAGGCAGACTTTCCATCGTCAGAGATGGTGGAATTGCGAGACAGACTGTCCAGTTTCAGACATGGTGGAACTGGCAGGCAGACGGTCCAGTGTCAGACATGGTGGAATTGCCAGACAGACGGTCCAGTCGCAGACATGGTGGAATTGCCAGACAGACGGCCCACTGTCAGACATGGTGGAATTGCCATACAGACGCTCCAGTGTCAGACATGGTCGAATTATAAGGCAGACGGTCCAGTGTCAGACATGGTGAAATTGCCAGGCAGACGGCCCAGTGTCAGAGATGGTGGAATTGCCAGGCAGTTGGTCCAGTGCCAGACACGGTGGAATTGCCAGGCAGACGGTCCTGTGTCAGGCAGGGTGGAATTGCCAGGCAGACGGTCCAGTGTCAGACATGGTGGAATTGCCAGGCAGACGGTCCAGTGTCAGACATGGTTGAATTGCTAGGCAGACGGTCCAGTGTCAGACATGGTGGAATTGCCAGACAGACGGTCCAGTGTCAGGCATGGTGGAATTGCCAGGCAGATGGTCTAGTGTCAGACATGGTGGAATTGCCAGGCAGACGGTCTAGTGTCAGGCATGGTGGAATTGCCAGGCAGACGGTCCAGTGTCAGGCATGGTGGAATTGCCAGGCAGATGGTCTAGTGTCAGACATGGTGGAATTGCCAGGCAGACGGTCCAGTGTCAGACATGGTGGAATTGCCAGACAGACGGTCCAGTGTCAGGCATGGTGGAATTGCCAGGCAGACGGTCCAGTGTCAGACATGGTGGAATTGCCAGACAGACGGTCCAGTGTCAGGCATGGTGGAATTGCCAGGCAGATGGTCTAGTGTCAGACATGGTGGAATTGCCAGGCAGACGGTCCAGTGTCAGACATGGTGCAATTGCCAGGCAGATGGTCCAGTGGCATACATGGTGGAATTGCCAGGCTGACGGTCCAGTGTCAGACATGGTGGAATTGCCAGGCAGACGGTCCAGTGTCAGACATGGTGGAATTACAAGGCAGATGGTCCAGTGTCAGGCATGGTGGAATTGCCAGGCAGACGGTCCTGTGTCAGACATGGTGGAATTACAAGGCAGACGGTCCAGTGTCAGACACGGTGGAATTGCCAGGCAGACGGTCCATTGTCAGACATGGTGGAATTGCCAGGCAGACGGTCCAGTGTCAGACATGGTGGAATTGCCAGGCAGGCGGCCCAGTATCAGACATGGTGGAATTGCCAGGCAGACGGTCCAGTGTCAGACATGGTGCAATTGCCAGGCAGACGGTCCAGTGTCAGACATGGTGGAATTGCCAGGCAGACGGCCCAGTATCAGACATGGTGGAATTGCCAGGCAGACGGCCCAGTCTCAGACATGGTGGAACAGCCAGACAGGGGTCCAGTGTCAGACATGTTGGAATTGCCAGACAGACGGTCCAGTGTCTGACATGGTGGAAATGCCAGACAGACTGTCCAGTGTCAGACATGGTGGAATTGACAGGCAGACAACCGGTGTCAGACACGGTGGAATTGTCAGACAGACGGTCCAGTGTCAGATATGGTGGAATTGCCAGACAGACTGTCCAGTGTCAGACATGGTGGAATTACAAGGCAGACGGTCCTGTGTCAGACATGGTGGAATTGCCAGGCAGACGGCCCAGTGTCAGACATGGTGGAATTGACAGACAGACGGCGCAGTGTCAGACATGGTGGAATTACAAGGCAGACGGTCCAGTGTCAGACTTGGTGGAATTACCAGGCAGGCGGTCCAGTCTCAGACATGGTGGAATTGCGAGGCAGACGGTCCAGTGTTAGTCATGGTGGAATTGCCAGGCAGACGGTCCTGCATCAGACATGGTGGAATTGCCAGACAGACGGTCCAGTGTCAGACATGGTGGAATTGCCAGGCAGACGGTCCAGCGTCAGGCATGGTAGAATTACAAGGCAGACGGTCTAGCGTCAGAGATGGTGGAATTGCCAGACAGACGGTCCAGTGTGAGACATGGTGGAATTGGCAGGCAGACTGTCCAGTGTCAGACATGGTGGAATTACAAGGCAGACGGTCCAGCGTCAGAGATGGTGGAATTGCCAGACAGACGGTCCAGTGTGAGACATGGTGGAATTGGCAGGCAGACGGTCCAGTGTCAGACATGGTGGAATTGCCAGACAGACGTTCCAGTCTCAGGCATGGTGGAATTGCCAGACAGACGGCCCACTGTCAGACATGGTGGAATTGACAGGCAGATGTTCCAGTGTCAGACATGGAGGAATTACAAGGCAGACGGTCCAGTGTCAGACATGGTGGAATTGCCAGGCAGACGGTGCAGTGTCAGACATGGTGGAATTGCCAGGCAGCCGGTCCAGTGTCAGACATGATCTAATTGCCAGGCAGACGGTCCAGTGTTAGACATGGTGGAATTTCCAGACAGACGGTCCAGTGTCAGACATGGTGGAATTACAATGCAGACGGTCCAGTGTCAGACATGGTGCAATTGACAGGCAGACATTCCAGTGTCAGCCATGGTGTAATTGCCAGGCAGACGGTCGAATGTCAGACATGGTGGAATTGCCAGGCAGACGGGCCAGTGTCAGACATGGTGTAATTGCCAGGCAGACGGTCCAGTTTCAGACACGGTGGAATTACCAGGCAGACGGTCCAGTGTCAGACATGGTGGAATTGCCAGGCAGACGGTCCAGTGTCAGACATGGTGGAATTGCCAGGCAGACGGTCCAGTGCCAGACATGGTGGAATTGCCAGGCAGACGGCCCAGTGTCAGACATGGTGGAATTGCCAGACAGACCGTCCAGTGTCAGACATGGTGGAATTGCCAGACAAACGGTCCAGTGTCAGACAGGGTGGAAATGCCAGACAGACTGTCCTCTGTCAGACATGGTGGAATCGACAGACAGATGGTCCAGTGTGAGACATGGTGGAATTGCCAGGCAGACGGTCCAGCGTCAGGCATGGTGGAATTACAAGGCAGACTTTCCATCGTCAGTGATGGTGGAATTGCCAGACAGACGGTCCAGTTTCAGACATGGTGGAATTGGCAGGCAGACGGTCCTGTGTCAGACATGGTGGAATTGCCAGACAGACGGTCCAGTCTCAGACATGGTGGAATTGCCAGACAGACGGCCCACTGTCAGACATGGTCGAATTATAAGGCAGACGGTCCAGTGTCAGACATGGTGAAATTGCCAAGCAGACGGCCCAGTGTCAGACATGGTGGAATTGCCAGGCAGTTGGTCCAGTGCCAGACACGGTGGAATTGCCAGGCAGACGGTCCTGTGTCATGCAGGGTGGAATTGCCAGGTAGACGCTATAGTGTTAGACATGGTGGAATTGCCAGGCAGACTGTCCAGTGTCAGACATGGTGGAATTGCCAGGCAGACGGTCCAGTGTCAGACATGGTGGAATTGCCAGGCAGACGGTCCAGTGTCAGACATGGTGGAATTGCCAGGCAGATGGTCCAGTGTCAGACATGGTGGAATTGCCAGACAGACGGTCCAGTGTCAGGCATGGTGGAATTGCTAGGCAGACGGTCCAGTGTCAGACATGGTGGAATGGCCAGACAGACGGTCCAGTGTCAGGCATGGTGGAATTGCCAGGCAGACGGTCCAGTGTCAGACATGGAGGAATTGCCAGGCAGATGGTCCAGTGGCATACATGGTGGAATTGCCAGGCTGACGGTCCAGTGGCAGACATGGTGGAATTGCCAGGCAGACGGTCCAGTGTCAGACATGGTGGAATTACAAGGCAGACAGTCCAGTGTCAGACATGGTGGAATTGCCAGGCAGACGGTCCAGTGTCAGACATGGTGGAATTGCCAGGCAGACGGTCCAGTGTCAGACATAGTGGAATTACCAGGCAGTCGGTCCAGTCTCAGACACGGTGGAATTACCAGGCAGGCGGTCCAGTGTCAGACATGGTGCAATTGCCAGGCAGACGGTCCAGTGTCAGACATGGTGGAATTGCCAGGCAGGCGGTCCAGTGTCAGGCATGGTGCAATTGCCAGGCAGACGGTCCTGTGTCAGACATGGTGGAATTGCCAGGCAGACGGTCCAGTGTCAGACATGTTGGAATTGCCAGGCAGGCGGCCCAGTATCAGACATGGTGGAATTGCCAGACAGACGGTCCAGTGTCAGACATGGTGGAATTGCCAGGCAGACGGTCCAGTGTTAGACATGGTGGAATTGCCAGGCAGACAGTCCTGTATCAGACAGGGTGGAATTGCCAGGCAGACGGTCTAGTGTCAGACAAGGTGGAATTGCCAGGCAGACGGTCCAGTGTCAGACATGGTGGAATTGCCAGACAGACGTTCCAGTGTCAGGCATGGTGGAATTGCCAGGCAGGCGGCCCAGTATCAGACATGGTGGAACAGCCAGACAGGGGTCCAGTGTCAGACATGGTGGAATTGCCAGACAGACGGTCCAGTGTCTGACATGGTGGAATTGCCAGACAGACTGTCCAGTGTCAGATATGGTGGAATTGCCAGACAGACTGTCCAGTGTCAGACATGGTGGAATTGCCAGACAGACGGCCCAGTCTCAGACACCGTGGAATTGCCAGACAGACGGTCCAGTGTCAGACATGGTGGAATTGCCAAGCAGATGCTCCAGTGTCAGACACGGTGGAATTGCCAGGCAGACGGTCCAGTGTCAGACATGGTGGAATTGCCAGACAGACGGCCCAGTGTCAGACATGGTGGAATTGCCAGGCAGACGGTCCAGTGTCAGACATGGTGGAATTGCCACGCAGATGGTCCAGTGCCAGACACGGTGGAATTGCCAGGCAGACGGTCCAGTGTCAGACATGGTGGAATTGCCAGACAGACGGTCCAGTGTCAGACATGGTGGAATTGCCAGGCAGACGGTCCAGTCTCAGACATGGTGGAATTGCCAGGCAGACGGTCCAGTGTCAGACATGGTGGAATTGCCAGGCAGACAGTCCAGTCTCAGACATGGTGGAATTGCCAGGCAGACGGTCCAGTGTCAGACATGGTGGAATTGCCAGGCAGACGGTCCAGTGTCAGACATGGTAGAATTGCCAGGCAGACGGTCCAGTGTCAGACATGGTGGAATTGCCAGGCAGATGGTCCAGTGTCAGACATTGTGGAATTGCCAGGCAGACGGTCCAGTGTCAGACATGGTGGAATTGCCAGGCAGGCGGTCCAGTGTCAGACATGGTGGAATTGCCAGGCAGACGGTCCAGTGTCAGACATGGTGGAATTGCCAGGCAGACGGTCCACAGTCAGACACGGTGGAAATGCCAGGCAGACGGTCCAGTGTCAGACATGGTGGAACAGCCAGACAGAAGGTCCAGTGTCAGGCATGGTGGAATTGCCAGGCAGACGGTGCAGTTTCAGACATGATGGAATTGCCAGACAGACGGCCCAGTCTCAGACACGGTGGAATTGCCAGGCAGACGGTCCAGTCTCAGAGATGGTGGAATTGCCAGGCAGACGGCCCAGTGTCAGACACGGTGGAATTGCCAGACAGACGGTCCAGTCTGAGACACGGTGGAATTGCCAGGCAGACGGCCCAGTGTCAGACATGGTGGATTTGCCAGACAGACGGTCCAGTGTCAGACATGGTGGAATTACTAGACAGACGGTCCAGTCTCAGACATGGTGGAATTGCAAGGCAGACGGCCCAGTGTCAGACATGGTGGAATTGCCAGACAGACGGTCCAGTCACAGACACGGTGGAATTGCCAGGCAGACGGTCCAGTGTCAGACATGGTGGAATTGCCAGACAGACGGTCCAGTGTCAGACATGATGGAATTGCCAGGCAGACGGTCCAGTCTCAGACATGGTGGAATTGCCAGGCAGACGGCCCAGTGTCAGACATGGTGGAATTGCCAGACAGACGGTCCAGTCACAGACACGGTGTAATTGCCAGGCAGACGGTCCAGTGTCAGACATGGTGGAATTGCCAGACAGACGGTCCAGTGTCAGACAGGGTGGAATTGCCAGACAGACGGTCCAGTGTCAGACATGGTGGAATTGCCAGACAGACGGCCCAGTGTCAGACACGGTGGAATTGCCAGGCAGACGGTCCAGTGTCAGACATGATGGAATTGCCAGGCAGACGGTCCAGTGTCAGACATGGTGGAATTGCCAGACAGACGGTCCAGTGTCAGACATAGCGGAATTGCCAGACAGACGGTCCAGTGTCAGATATGGTGGAATTGCCAGACAGACTGTCCAGTGTCAGACATGGTGGAATTGCCACACAGACGGCCCAGTCTCAGACATGGTGGAACAGCCAGACAGACGGTTCGGTGTCAGACATGGTGGAATTGCCAGGCAGACGGTCCAGTGTCAGACATGGTGGAATTGCCAGGCAGACAGTCCTGTATCAGACAGGGTGGAATTGCGAGACAGACGGTCTAGTGTCAGACATGATGGAATTGCCAGGCAGACGGTCCAGTGTCAGACATGGTGGAATTGTTAGGCAGACGGTCCAGTGACAGACATGGTGGAATTGCCAGACAGACAGTCCAGTGTCAGACATGGTGGAATTGCCAGGTAGACGGTCCAGTGTCAGACATGGTGGAATTGCCAGGCAGACGGTCCAGTGTCAGACATGGTGGAATTGCCAGACAGACAGTCCAGTGTCAGACATGGAGGAATTGCCAGACAGACGGGCCAGTGTCAGACATGGTGGAATTGCCAGGCAGACGGTCCAGTGTCAGACATGGTGGAATTGCTAGGCAGATGGTCCAGTGTCAGACATGGTGGAATTACAAGGCAGACGGTCCAGAGTCAGACATGGTGGAATTACAAGGCAGACAGTACGGTCTCAGACATGTTGGAATTGCCAGGCAGACGGTCGAATGTCAGACATGGTGGAATTGCCAGGCAGCCTGTCCAGTGTCAGACATGGTGGAATTGCCAGGCAGACGGTCCAGTGTCAGACATGGTGGAATTTCCAGACAGACGGTCCAGTGTCAGACATGGTGGAATTACAATGCAGACGGTCCAGTGTCAGACATGGTGTAATTGCCAGGCAGACGGTCGAATGTCAGACATGGTGGAATTGCCAGGCAGACGGGCCAGTGTCAGACATGGTGGAATTGCCAGGCAGACGGTCCAGTGTCAGACATTGTGGAATTGCCAGGCAGACAGCCCAGTCTCAGACATGGTGGAACAGCCATAAAGACGGTCCAGCGTCAGACATGGTGGAATTTCCAGACAGACGGTCCAGTGTCAGACATGGTGGAATTACAATGCAGACGGTCCAGTGTCAGACATGGTGCAATTGACAGGCAGACATTCCAGTGTCAGCCATGGTGTAATTGCCAGGCAGACGGTCCAGTGTCAGACAGGGTGGAATTGCCAGGCAGACTGTCCAGTGTCAGACATGGTGGAATTGCCAGGCAGACGGTCCAGTGTCAGGCATGGTGGAATTGCCAGGCAGACGGTCCAGTCTCAGAAATGGTGGAATTGCCAGACAGACGGTCCAGTGTCAGACATGGTGGAATTGCCAGACAGACGGTCCAGTGTCAGACAGGGTGGAAATGCCAGATTGACTGTCCTCTGTCAGACATGGTGGAATTGACAGACAGACGGTCCAGTGTGAGACATGGTGGAATTGCCAGGCAGACGGCCCACTGTCAGACATGGTGGAATTGCCAGGCAGACGTTTCAGCGTCAGGCATGGTGGAATTACAAGGCAGACTTTCCATCGTCAGAGATGGTGGAATTGCGAGACAGACTGTCCAGTTTCAGACATGGTGGAATTGGCAGGCAGACGGTCCACTGTCAGACATGGTGGAATTGCCAGACAGACGGTCCAGTCTCAGACATGGTGGAATTGCCAGACAGACGGCCCACTGTCAGACATGGTGGAATTGCCATACAGACGCTCCAGTGTCAGACATGGTCGAATTATAAGGCAGACGGTCCAGTGTCAGACATGGTGAAATTGCCAGGCAGACGGCCCAGTGTCAGACATGGTGGAATTGCCAGGCAGTTGGTCCAGTGCCAGACACGGTGGAATTGCCAGGCAGACGGTCCTGTGTCAGGCAGGGTGGAATTGCCAGGCAGACGGTCCAGTGTCAGACATGGTGGAATTGCCAGGCAGACGGTCCAGTGTCAGACATGGTTGAATTGCTAGGCAGGCGGTCCAGTGTCAGACATGGTGGAATTGCCAGACAGACGGTCCAGTGTCAGGCATGGTGGAATTGCCAGGCAGATGGTCTAGTGTCAGACATGGTGGAATTGCCAGGCAGACGGTCTAGTGTCAGACATGGTGGAATTGCCAGGCAGACGGTCCAGTGTCAGGCATGGTGGAATTGCCAGGCAGATGGTCTAGTGTCAGACATGGTGGAATTGCCAGGCAGACGGTCCAGTGTCAGACATGGTGGAATTGCCAGACAGACGGTCCAGTGTCAGGCATGGTGGAATTGCCAGGCAGACGGTCCAGTGTCAGACATGGTGGAATTGCCAGACAGACGGTCCAGTGTCAGGCATGGTGGAATTGCCAGGCAGATGGTCTAGTGTCAGACATGGTGGAATTGCCAGGCAGACGGTCCAGTGTCAGACATGGTGCAATTGCCAGGCAGATGGTCCAGTGGCATACATGGTGGAATTGCCAGGCTGACGGTCCAGTGTCAGACATGGTGGAATTGCCAGGCAGACGGTCCAGTGTCAGACATGGTGGAATTACAAGGCAGATGGTCCAGTGTCAGGCATGGTGGAATTGCCAGGCAGACGGTCCTGTGTCAGACATGGTGGAATTACAAGGCAGACGGTCCAGTGTCAGACACGGTGGAATTGCCAGGCAGACGGTCCAGTGTCAGACATGGTGGAATTGCCAGGCAGACGGTCCAGTGTCAGACATGGTGGAATTGCCAGGCAGGCGGCCCAGTATCAGACATGGTGGAATTGCCAGGCAGACGGTCCAGTGTCAGACATGGTGGAATTGCCAGGCAGACGGTCCAGTGTCAGACATGGTGGAATTGCCAGGCAGACGGCCCAGTATCAGACATGGTGGAATTGCCAGGCAGACGGCCCAGTCTCAGACATGGTGGAACAGCCAGACAGGGGTCCAGTGTCAGACATGTTGGAATTGCCAGACAGACGGTCCAGTGTCTGACATGGTGGAAATGCCAGACAGACTGTCCAGTGTCAGACATGGTGGAATTGACAGGCAGACAACCGGTGTCAGACACGGTGGAATTGCCAGACAGACGGTCCAGTGTCAGATATGGTGGAATTGCCAGACAGACTGTCCAGTGTCAGACATGGTGGAATTACAAGGCAGACGGTCCGGTGTCAGACATGGTGGAATTGCCAGGCAGACGGTTCGGTGTCAGACATGGTGGAATTGCCAGACAGACGGTCCAGTGTCAGACAGGGTGGAAATGCCAGTCAGACTGTCCTCTGTCAGACACGGTGGAATTGCCAGACAGATGGTCCAGTGTCAGACATGGTGGAATTGCCGCGCAGACGGCACAGTATCAGACATGGTGGAATTGCCAGGCAGACGGTCCAGCTTCAGAGATGGTGGAATTGCCAGACAGACGGTCCAGTGTGAGACATGGTGGAATTGGCAGGCAGACGGTCCAGTGTCAGACATGGTGGAATTGCCAGACAGACGGTCCAGCCTCAGGCATGGTGGAATTGCCAGACAGACGGCCCACTGTCAGACATGGTGGAATTGCCATACAGACGCTCCAGTGTCAGACATGGTCGAATTATAAGGCAGAAGGTCCAGTGTCAGACATGGTGAAATTGCCAGGCAGATGGCCCAGTGTCAGACATGGTGGAATTGCCAGTCAGATGGCCCAGTGTCAGACATGGTGGAATTGCCAGGCAGATGGCCCAGTGTCAGACATGGTGGAATTGCCAGACAGTCGGTCCAGTGCCAGACACGGTGGAATTGCCAGGCAGACGGTCCTGTGTCAGACATGGTGGAATTGCCAGGCAGACGGCCCAGTGTCAGACATGGTGGAATTGACAGACAGACGGCGCAGTGTCAGACATGGTGGAATTACAAGGCAGACGGTCCAGTGTCAGACTTGGTGGAATTACCAGGCAGGCGGTCCAGTCTCAGACATGGTGGAATTGCGAGGCAGACGGTCCAGTGTTAGTCATGGTGGAATTGCCAGGCAGACGGTCCTGCATCAGACATGGTGGAATTGCCAGACAGACGGTCCAGTGTCAGACATGGTGGAATTGCCAGGCAGACGGTTCAGCGTCAGGCATGGTAGAATTACAAGGCAGACGGTCTAGCGTCAGAGATGGTGGAATTGCCAGACAGACGGTCCAGTGTGAGACATGGTGGAATTGGCAGGCAGACTGTCCAGTGTCAGACATGGTGGAATTACAAGGCAGACGGTCCAGCGTCAGAGATGGTGGAATTGCCAGACAGACGGTCCAGTGTGAGACATGGTGGAATTGGCAGGCAGACGGTCCAGTGTCAGACATGGTGGAATTGCCAGACAGACGTTCCAGTCTCAGGCATGGTGGAATTGCCAGACAGACGGCCCACTGTCAGACATGGTGGAATTGACAGGCAGATGTTCCAGTGTCAGACATGGAGGAATTACAAGGCAGACGGTCCAGTGTCAGACATGGTGGAATTGCCAGGCAGACGGTGCAGTGTCAGACATGGTGGAATTGCCAGGCAGCCGGTCCAGTGTCAGACATGATCTAATTGCCAGGCAGACGGTCCAGTGTTAGACATGGTGGAATTTCCAGACAGACGGTCCAGTGTCAGACATGGTGGAATTACAATGCAGACGGTCCAGTGTCAGACATGGTGCAATTGACAGGCAGACATTCCAGTGTCAGCCATGGTGTAATTGCCAGGCAGACGGTCGAATGTCAGACATGGTGGAATTGCCAGGCAGACGGGCCAGTGTCAGACATGGTGTAATTGCCAGGCAGACGGTCCAGTTTCAGACACGGTGGAATTACCAGGCAGACGGTCCAGTGTCAGACATGGTGGAATTGCCAGGCAGACGGTCCAGTGTCAGACATGGTGGAATTGCCAGGCAGACGGTCCAGTGCCAGACATGGTGGAATTGCCAGGCAGACGGCCCAGTATCAGACATGGTGGAATTGCCAGGCAGACGGCCCAGTGTCAGACATGGTGGAATTGCCAGACAGACCGTCCAGTATCAGACATGGTGGAATTGCCAGACAAACGGTCCAGTGTCAGACAGGGTGGAAATGCCAGACAGACTGTCCTCTGTCAGACATGGTGGAATCGACAGACAGATGGTCCAGTGTGAGACATGGTGGAATTGCCAGGCAGACGGTCCAGCGTCAGGCATGGTGGAATTACAAGGCAGACTTTCCATCGTCAGTGATGGTGGAATTGCCAGACAGACGGTCCAGTTTCAGACATGGTGGAATTGGCAGGCAGACGGTCCTGTGTCAGACATGGTGGAATTGCCAGACAGACGGTCCAGTCTCAGACATGGTGGAATTGCCAGACAGACGGCCCACTGTCAGACATGGTCGAATTATAAGGCAGACGGTCCAGTGTCAGACATGGTGAAATTGCCAAGCAGACGGCCCAGTGTCAGACATGGTGGAATTGCCAGGCAGTTGGTCCAGTGCCAGACACGGTGGAATTGCCAGGCAGACGGTCCTGTGTCAGGCAGGGTGGAATTGCCAGGTAGACGCTATAGTGTTAGACATGGTGGAATTGCCAGGCAGACTGTCCAGTGTCAGACATGGTGGAATTGCCAGGCAGACGGTCCAGTGTCAGACATGGTGGAATTGCCAGGCAGACGGTCCAGTGTCAGACATGGTGGAATTGCCAGGCAGATGGTCCAGTGTCAGACATGGTGGAATTGCCAGACAGACGGTCCAGTGTCAGGCATGGTGGAATTGCTAGGCAGACGGTCCAGTGTCAGACATGGTGGAATGGCCAGACAGACGGTCCAGTGTCAGGCATGGTGGAATTGCCAGGCAGACGGTCCAGTGTCAGACATGGAGGAATTGCCAGGCAGATGGTCCAGTGGCATACATGGTGGAATTGCCAGGCTGACGGTCCAGTGGCAGACATGGTGGAATTGCCAGGCAGACGGTCCAGTGTCAGACATGGTGGAATTACAAGGCAGACAGTCCAGTGTCAGACATGGTGGAATTGCCAGGCAGACGGTCCAGTGTCAGACATGGTGGAATTGCCAGGCAGACGGTCCAGTGTCAGACATAGTGGAATTACCAGGCAGTCGGTCCAGTCTCAGACACGGTGGAATTACCAGGCAGGCGGTCCAGTGTCAGACATGGTGCAATTGCCAGGCAGACGGTCCAGTGTCAGACATGGTGGAATTGCCAGGCAGGCGGTCCAGTGTCAGGCATGGTGCAATTGCCAGGCAGACGGTCCTGTGTCAGACATGGTGGAATTGCCAGGCAGACGGTCCAGTGTCAGACATGTTGGAATTGCCAGGCAGGCGGCCCAGTATCAGACATGGTGGAATTGCCAGACAGACGGTCCAGTGTCAGACATGGTGGAATTGCCAGGCAGACGGTCCAGTGTTAGACATGGTGGAATTGCCAGGCAGACAGTCCTGTATCAGACAGGGTGGAATTGCCAGGCAGACGGTCTAGTGTCAGACAAGGTGGAATTGCCAGGCAGACGGTCCAGTGTCAGACATGGTGGAATTGCCAGACAGACGTTCCAGTGTCAGGCATGGTGGAATTGCCAGGCAGGCGGCCCAGTATCAGACATGGTGGAACAGCCAGACAGGGGTCCAGTGTCAGACATGGTGGAATTGCCAGACAGACGGTCCAGTGTCTGACATGGTGGAATTGCCAGACAGACTGTCCAGTGTCAGATATGGTGGAATTGCCAGACAGACTGTCCAGTGTCAGACATGGTGGAATTGCCAGACAGACTGCCCAGTCTCAGACACCGTGGAATTACCAGGCAGGCGGTCCAGTGTCAGACACGGTGCAATTGCCAGGCAGACGGTCCAGTGTCAGACATGGTGGAATTGTCAGGCAGGCGGTCCAGTGTCAGGCATGGTGGAATTGCCAGGCAGGCGGCCCAGTGTCAGACATGGTGGAATTGCCAGGCAGACGGTCCAGTGTCAGACATGGTGGAATTGCCAGGCAGACGGCCCAGTGTCAGACATGGTGGAATTGCCAGACAGACGGTCCAGTGTCAGACATGGTGGAATTGCCAGGCAGACGGTCCATTGTTAGACATGGTGGAATTGCCAGGCAGACGGTCCTGTATCAGACAGGGTGGAATTGCCAGGCAGACGGTCTAGTGTCAGACATGGTGGAATTGCAAGGCAGACGGTCCAGTGTCAAACATGGTGGAATTGCCAGACAGGCGGTCCAGTGTCAGGCATGGTGGAATTGCCAGGCAGACGGTCCAGTGTCAGACATGGTGGAATGGCCAGGCAGACGGTCCAGTGTCAGACATGGTGGAATGGCCAGGCAGACGGTCCAGTGTCAGACATGGTGGAATTACCAGGCAGACGGTCCAGTGTCAGACATGGTGGAATTGCCAGGCAGGCGGCCCAGTATCAGACATGGTGGAACAGCCAGACAGGGGTCCAGTGTCAGACATGGTGGAATTGCCAGACAGACGGTCCAGTGTCTGACATAGTGGAATTGCCAGACAGACGGTCCAGTGTCAGATATGGTGGAATTGCCAGACAGACTGTCCAGTGTCAGACATGGTGGAATTGCCAGACAGACGGCTGAGTCTCAGACATGGTGGAACAGCCATAAAGACGGTCCAGCGTCAGAAATGGTGGAATTGCCAGGCAGACGGTCCGATGTCAGACATGGTGGAATTACAAGGCAGACGGTCCGGTGTCAGACACGGTGGAATTGCCAGGCAGACGGTTCGGTGTCAGACATGGTGGAATTGCCAGACAGACGGTCCAGTGTCAGACATGGTGGAATTGCCAGGCAGACGGTCCAGCGTCAGGCATGGTAGAATTACAAGGCAGACGGTCCAGCGTCAGACATTGTGGAATTGCTAGACAGACGGTCCAGTGTGAGACATGATGGAATTGGCAGGCAGACGCTCCAGTGTCAGGCATGGTGGAATTGCCAGACAGACGTTCCAGTCTCAGGCATGGTGGAATTGCCAGACAGATGGCCCACTGTCAGACATGGTGGAATTGCCATACAGACGCTCCTGTGTCAGACATGGTCGAATTATAAGGCAGACGGTCCAGTGTCAGACATGGTGGAATTGCCAGGCAGATGGCCCAGTGTCAGACATGGTGGAATTGCCAGGCAGTCCGTTCAGTGCCAGACACGGTGGAATTGCCAGGCAGATGGCCCAGTGTCTGACATGGCGGAATTGCCAGGCAGTCGGTTCAGTGCCAGACACGGTGGAATTGCCAGGCAGACTGTCCAGTGTCAGACATGGTGGAATTGCCAGGCAGACGGTCCAGTGTCAGACATGGTGGAATTGCCAGGCAGATGGCCCAGTGTCATAAATGGTGGAATTGCCAGGCAGTCGGTTCAGTGCCAGACACGGTGGAATTGCAGGCAGATGGCCCAGTGTCAGACATGGTGGAATTGCCAGGCAGACGGCCCAGTGTCAGACATGGTGGAATTGCCAGGCAGTCGGTTCAGTGCCAGACACGGTGGAATTGCCAGACAGACGATGCAGTGTCAGATATGGTGGAATTACCAGGCAGACGGTCCTGTATTAGACAGGGTGGAATTGCCAGGCAGACTGTCCAGTGTCAGACATGGTGGAATTGCCAGGCAGACGGTCCAGTGTCAGAGATGGTGGAATTACCAGGCAGACGGTCCTGTATCAGACAGGGTGGAATTGCCAGGCAGACGGTCTAGTCTCAGACATGGTGGAATTGCCAGGGAGACGGTCCAGTGTCAGACATTGTGGAATTGCGAGACAGACGGTCCAGTGTCAGACATGTTGGAATTGCCAGGCAGACGGTCCAGTGTCAGACATGGTGGAAATGCCAGGTAGACGGTCCAGTGTCAGACATGGTGGAATGGCCAGGCAGACAGTCCAGTATCAGACATGGAGGAATTGCCAGGCAGATGGTCCAGTGGCAGACATGGTGGAATTGCCAGGCAGACGCTCCAGTCTCAGACATGGTGAAATTGCCAGGAAGACGGTCCAGTGTCAGACATGGTGGAATTGCCAGGCAGACGGTTCAGTGTCAGACATGGTGGAATTGCCAAGCAGACGGTCCAGTGTCAGACATGGTGGAATTACAAGGCAGACGGTCCAGTGTCAGACATGGTGGAATTGCCAGGCAGAAGGGCCAGTGTCAGACATGGTAGAATTACAAGGCAGACGGTCCAGTGTCAGACATGGTAGAATTGCCAGGCAGACGGTCCTTTGTCAGACATGATGGAATTACAAGGCAGACGGTCCAGTGTCAGACAAGGTGGAATTGCCAAGCAGACGGTCCAGTGTCAGACATGGTGGAATTGCCAGGCAGACGGTCCAGTGTCAGACATGGTGGAATTGCCAGGCAGAAGGGCCAGTGTCAGACATGGTAGAATTACAAGTCAGACGGTCCAGTGTCAGACATGGTAGAATTGCCAGGCAGACGGTCCAGTGTCAGACATGGTGGAGTTGCCAGGCAGACGGTCCAGTGTCAGACATGGTGGGATTGCCAGGCAGACGGTCCAGTGTCAGACATGGTGGAATTGTCCGGTAGACGGTTCAGTGTCAGACACGGTGGAATTGCCAGGCAGACGGTCCAGTTTCAGACATGGTGGAATTGCCAGGCAGACGGCCCAGTGTCAGACATGGTGGAATTGCCGGGCAGACGGTCCAGTGTCAGACATGGTGAAATTGCCAGGCAGACGGTCCAGTCTCAGACATGGTAGAATTACAAGGCAGACAATGCGGTGTCTGACATGGTGGAATTGCCAGGCAGACGGTCAGTGTCAGACATGGTGGAATTGACAGGCAGACGTTCCTGTGTCAGACATGGTGTAATTGCCAGACAGACGGTCGAATGTCAGGCATGGTGGAATTGCCAGGCAGACGGTCCAGTGCCAGACATGGTGGAATTGCCAGGCAGACGGTCAGTGTCAGACATGGTGGAATTGCCAGGCAGACGGTCCAGTTTCAGACATGGTGGAACAGCCAGACAGACGGTCCAGTGTCAGACATGGTGGAATTGCCAGGCAGGCGGCCCAGTGTCAGACATGGTGGAATTGCCAGGCAGACGGTCCAGTCTCAGACATGGTGGAATTGCCAGGCAGACGGTCAGTGTCAGACATGGTGGAATTGCCAGACAGACGGTCCAGTGTCAGACACGGTGGAATTGCCAGGCAGACGTTCCAGTGTCAGACATGGTGGAATTGCCAAGCAGGCGGTCCAGTGTCGGACATGGTGGAATTGCCAGGCAGACGGTCCAGTTTCAGACATGGTGGAATTGCCAGGCAGCCGGTCATGTGTCAGACATGGTGGAATTGCCAGGCAGACGGTCGAGTGTCAGACATGATGGAATTACAAGGCAGACGGTCCAGTGTCAGACAAGGTGGAATTGCCAAGCAGACGGTCCAGTGTCAGACATGGTGGAATTGCCAGGCAGATGGTCCAGTGTCAGACATGGTGGAATTGCCAGGCAGACGGCCCAGTATCAGACATGGTGGAATTGCCAGGCAGACGGCCCAGTATCAGACATGGTGGAATTGCCAGGCAGACGGCCCAGTCTCAGACATGGTGGAACAGCCAGACAGGGGTCCAGTGTCAGACATGTTGGAATTGCCAGACAGACGGTCCAGTGTCTGACATGGTGGAAATGCCAGACAGACTGTCCAGTGTCAGACATGGTGGAATTGACAGGCAGACAACCGGTGTCAGACACGGTGGAATTGCCAGACAGACGGTCCAGTGTCAGATATAGTGGAATTGCCAGACAGACTGTCCAGTGTCAGACATGGTGGAATTACAAGGCAGACGGTCCGGTGTCAGACATGGTGGAATTGCCAGGCAGACGGTTCGGTGTCAGACATGGTGGAATTGCCAGACAGACGGTCCAGTGTCAGACAGGGTGGAAATGCCAGTCAGACTGTCCTCTGTCAGACACGGTGGAATTGCCAGACAGATGGTCCAGTGTCAGACATGGTGGAATTGCCGCGCAGACGGCACAGTATCAGACATGGTGGAATTGCCAGGCAGACGGTCCAGCTTCAGAGATGGTGGAATTGCCAGACAGACGGTCCAGTGTGAGACATGGTGGAATTGGCAGGCAGACGGTCCAGTGTCAGACATGGTGGAATTGCCAGACAGACGGTCCAGCCTCAGGCATGGTGGAATTGCCAGACAGACGGCCCACTGTCAGACATGGTGGAATTGCCATACAGACGCTCCAGTGTCAGACATGGTCGAATTATAAGGCAGAAGGTCCAGTGTCAGACATGGTGAAATTGCCAGGCAGATGGCCCAGTGTCAGACATGGTGGAATTGCCAGTCAGATGGCCCAGTGTCAGACATGGTGGAATTGCCAGGCAGATGGCCCAGTGTCAGACATGGTGGAATTGCCAGACAGTCGGTCCAGTGCCAGACACGGTGGAATTGCCAGGCAGACGGTCCTGTGTCAGACATGGTGGAATTGCCAGGCAGACGGCCCAGTGTCAGACATGGTGGAATTGACAGACAGACGGCGCAGTGTCAGACATGGTGGAATTACAAGGCAGACGGTCCAGTGTCAGACTTGGTGGAATTACCAGGCAGGCGGTCCAGTCTCAGACATGGTGGAATTGCGAGGCAGACGGTCCAGTGTTAGTCATGGTGGAATTGCCAGGCAGACGGTCCTGCATCAGACATGGTGGAATTGCCAGACAGACGGTCCAGTGTCAGACATGGTGGAATTGCCAGGCAGACGGTTCAGCGTCAGGCATGGTAGAATTACAAGGCAGACGGTCTAGCGTCAGAGATGGTGGAATTGCCAGACAGACGGTCCAGTGTGAGACATGGTGGAATTGGCAGGCAGACTGTCCAGTGTCAGACATGGTGGAATTACAAGGCAGACGGTCCAGCGTCAGAGATGGTGGAATTGCCAGACAGACGGTCCAGTGTGAGACATGGTGGAATTGGCAGGCAGACGGTCCAGTGTCAGACATGGTGGAATTGCCAGACAGACGTTCCAGTCTCAGGCATGGTGGAATTGCCAGACAGACGGCCCACTGTCAGACATGGTGGAATTGACAGGCAGATGTTCCAGTGTCAGACATGGAGGAATTACAAGGCAGACGGTCCAGTGTCAGACATGGTGGAATTGCCAGGCAGACGGTGCAGTGTCAGACATGGTGGAATTGCCAGGCAGCCGGTCCAGTGTCAGACATGATCTAATTGCCAGGCAGACGGTCCAGTGTTAGACATGGTGGAATTTCCAGACAGACGGTCCAGTGTCAGACATGGTGGAATTACAATGCAGACGGTCCAGTGTCAGACATGGTGCAATTGACAGGCAGACATTCCAGTGTCAGCCATGGTGTAATTGCCAGGCAGACGGTCGAATGTCAGACATGGTGGAATTGCCAGGCAGACGGGCCAGTGTCAGACATGGTGTAATTGCCAGGCAGACGGTCCAGTTTCAGACACGGTGGAATTACCAGGCAGACGGTCCAGTGTCAGACATGGTGGAATTGCCAGGCAGACGGTCCAGTGTCAGACATGGTGGAATTGCCAGGCAGACGGTCCAGTGCCAGACATGGTGGAATTGCCAGGCAGACGGCCCAGTATCAGACATGGTGGAATTGCCAGGCAGACGGCCCAGTGTCAGACATGGTGGAATTGCCAGACAGACCGTCCAGTATCAGACATGGTGGAATTGCCAGACAAACGGTCCAGTGTCAGACAGGGTGGAAATGCCAGACAGACTGTCCTCTGTCAGACATGGTGGAATCGACAGACAGATGGTCCAGTGTGAGACATGGTGGAATTGCCAGGCAGACGGTCCAGCGTCAGGCATGGTGGAATTACAAGGCAGACTTTCCATCGTCAGTGATGGTGGAATTGCCAGACAGACGGTCCAGTTTCAGACATGGTGGAATTGGCAGGCAGACGGTCCTGTGTCAGACATGGTGGAATTGCCAGACAGACGGTCCAGTCTCAGACATGGTGGAATTGCCAGACAGACGGCCCACTGTCAGACATGGTCGAATTATAAGGCAGACGGTCCAGTGTCAGACATGGTGAAATTGCCAAGCAGACGGCCCAGTGTCAGACATGGTGGAATTGCCAGGCAGTTGGTCCAGTGCCAGACACGGTGGAATTGCCAGGCAGACGGTCCTGTGTCAGGCAGGGTGGAATTGCCAGGTAGACGCTATAGTGTTAGACATGGTGGAATTGCCAGGCAGACTGTCCAGTGTCAGACATGGTGGAATTGCCAGGCAGACGGTCCAGTGTCAGACATGGTGGAATTGCCAGGCAGACGGTCCAGTGTCAGACATGGTGGAATTGCCAGGCAGATGGTCCAGTGTCAGACATGGTGGAATTGCCAGACAGACGGTCCAGTGTCAGGCATGGTGGAATTGCTAGGCAGACGGTCCAGTGTCAGACATGGTGGAATGGCCAGACAGACGGTCCAGTGTCAGGCATGGTGGAATTGCCAGGCAGACGGTCCAGTGTCAGACATGGAGGAATTGCCAGGCAGATGGTCCAGTGGCATACATGGTGGAATTGCCAGGCTGACGGTCCAGTGGCAGACATGGTGGAATTGCCAGGCAGACGGTCCAGTGTCAGACATGGTGGAATTACAAGGCAGACAGTCCAGTGTCAGACATGGTGGAATTGCCAGGCAGACGGTCCAGTGCCAGACATGGTGGAATTGCCAGGCAGACGGTCCAGTGTCAGACATAGTGGAATTACCAGGCAGTCGGTCCAGTCTCAGACACGGTGGAATTACCAGGCAGGCGGTCCAGTGTCAGACATGGTGCAATTGCCAGGCAGACGGTCCAGTGTCAGACATGGTGGAATTGCCAGGCAGGCGGTCCAGTGTCAGGCATGGTGCAATTGCCAGGCAGACGGTCCTGTGTCAGACATGGTGGAATTGCCAGGCAGACGGTCCAGTGTCAGACATGTTGGAATTGCCAGGCAGGCGGCCCAGTATCAGACATGGTGGAATTGCCAGACAGACGGTCCAGTGTCAGACATGGTGGAATTGCCAGGCAGACGGTCCAGTGTTAGACATGGTGGAATTGCCAGGCAGACAGTCCTGTATCAGACAGGGTGGAATTGCCAGGCAGACGGTCTAGTGTCAGACAAGGTGGAATTGCCAGGCAGACGGTCCAGTGTCAGACATGGTGGAATTGCCAGACAGACGTTCCAGTGTCAGGCATGGTGGAATTGCCAGGCAGGCGGCCCAGTATCAGACATGGTGGAACAGCCAGACAGGGGTCCAGTGTCAGACATGGTGGAATTGCCAGACAGACGGTCCAGTGTCTGACATGGTGGAATTGCCAGACAGACTGTCCAGTGTCAGATATGGTGGAATTGCCAGACAGACTGTCCAGTGTCAGACATGGTGGAATTGCCAGACAGACGGCCCAGTCTCAGACACCGTGGAATTACCAGGCAGGCGGTCCAGTGTCAGACACGGTGCAATTGCCAGGCAGACGGTCCAGTGTCAGACATGGTGGAATTGTCAGGCAGGCGGTCCAGTGTCAGGCATGGTGGAATTGCCAGGCAGGCGGCCCAGTGTCAGACATGGTGGAATTGCCAGGCAGACGGTCCAGTGTCAGACATGGTGGAATTGCCAGGCAGACGGCCCAGTGTCAGACATGGTGGAATTGCCAGACAGACGGTCCAGTGTCAGACATGGTGGAATTGCCAGGCAGACGGTCCATTGTTAGACATGGTGGAATTGCCAGGCAGACGGTCCTGTATCAGACAGGGTGGAATTGCCAGGCAGACGGTCTAGTGTCAGACATGGTGGAATTGCAAGGCAGACGGTCCAGTGTCAAACATGGTGGAATTGCCAGACAGGCGGTCCAGTGTCAGGCATGGTGGAATTGCCAGGCAGACGGTCCAGTGTCAGACATGGTGGAATGGCCAGGCAGACGGTCCAGTGTCAGACATGGTGGAATGGCCAGGCAGACGGTCCAGTGTCAGACATGGTGGAATTACCAGGCAGACGGTCCAGTGTCAGACATGGTGGAATTGCCAGGCAGGCGGCCCAGTATCAGACATGGTGGAACAGCCAGACAGGGGTCCAGTGTCAGACATGGTGGAATTGCCAGACAGACGGTCCAGTGTCTGACATAGTGGAATTGCCAGACAGACGGTCCAGTGTCAGATATGGTGGAATTGCCAGACAGACTGTCCAGTGTCAGACATGGTGGAATTGCCAGACAGACGGCTGAGTCTCAGACATGGTGGAACAGCCATAAAGACGGTCCAGCGTCAGAAATGGTGGAATTGCCAGGCAGACGGTCCGATGTCAGACATGGTGGAATTACAAGGCAGACGGTCCGGTGTCAGACACGGTGGAATTGCCAGGCAGACGGTTCGGTGTCAGACATGGTGGAATTGCCAGACAGACGGTCCAGTGTCAGACATGGTGGAATTGCCAGGCAGACGGTCCAGCGTCAGGCATGGTAGAATTACAAGGCAGACGGTCCAGCGTCAGACATGGTGGAATTGCTAGACAGACGGTCCAGTGTGAGACATGATGGAATTGGCAGGCAGACGCTCCAGTGTCAGGCATGGTGGAATTGCCAGACAGACGTTCCAGTCTCAGGCATGGTGGAATTGCCAGACAGATGGCCCACTGTCAGACATGGTGGAATTGCCATACAGACGCTCCTGTGTCAGACATGGTCGAATTATAAGGCAGACGGTCCAGTGTCAGACATGGTGGAATTGCCAGGCAGATGGCCCAGTGTCAGACATGGTGGAATTGCCAGGCAGTCCGTTCAGTGCCAGACACGGTGGAATTGCCAGGCAGATGGCCCAGTGTCTGACATGGCGGAATTGCCAGGCAGTCGGTTCAGTGCCAGACACGGTGGAATTGCCAGGCAGACTGTCCAGTGTCAGACATGGTGGAATTGCCAGGCAGACGGTCCAGTGTCAGACATGGTGGAATTGCCAGGCAGATGGCCCAGTGTCATACATGGTGGAATTGCCAGGCAGTCGGTTCAGTGCCAGACACGGTGGAATTGCAGGCAGATGGCCCAGTGTCAGACATGGTGGAATTGCCAGGCAGACGGCCCAGTGTCAGACATGGTGGAATTGCCAGGCAGTCGGTTCAGTGCCAGACACGGTGGAATTGCCAGACAGACGATGCAGTGTCAGATATGGTGGAATTACCAGGCAGACGGTCCTGTATCAGACAGGGTGGAATTGCCAGGCAGACTGTCCAGTGTCAGACATGGTGGAATTGCCAGGCAGACGGTCCAGTGTCAGAGATGGTGGAATTACCAGGCAGACGGTCCTGTATCAGACAGGGTGGAATTGCCAGGCAGACGGTCTAGTCTCAGACATGGTGGAATTGCCAGGGAGACGGTCCAGTGTCAGACATTGTGGAATTGCGAGACAGACGGTCCAGTGTCAGACATGTTGGAATTGCCAGGCAGACGGTCCAGTGTCAGACATGGTGGAAATGCCAGGTAGACGGTCCAGTGTCAGACATGGTGGAATGGCCAGGCAGACAGTCCAGTATCAGACATGGAGGAATTGCCAGGCAGATGGTCCAGTGGCAGACATGGTGGAATTGCCAGGCAGACGCTCCAGTCTCAGACATGGTGAAATTGCCAGGAAGACGGTCCAGTGTCAGACATGGTGGAATTGCCAGGCAGACGGTTCAGTGTCAGACATGGTGGAATTGCCAAGCAGACGGTCCAGTGTCAGACATGGTGGAATTACAAGGCAGACGGTCCAGTGTCAGACATGGTGGAATTGCCAGGCAGAAGGGCCAGTGTCAGACATGGTAGAATTACAAGGCAGACGGTCCAGTGTCAGACATGGTAGAATTGCCAGGCAGACGGTCCTTTGTCAGACATGATGGAATTACAAGGCAGACGGTCCAGTGTCAGACAAGGTGGAATTGCCAAGCAGACGGTCCAGTGTCAGACATGGTGGAATTGCCAGGCAGACGGTCCAGTGTCAGACATGGTGGAATTGCCAGGCAGAAGGGCCAGTGTCAGACATGGTAGAATTACAAGTCAGACGGTCCAGTGTCAGACATGGTAGAATTGCCAGGCAGACGGTCCAGTGTCAGACATGGTGGAGTTGCCAGGCAGACGGTCCAGTGTCAGACATGGTGGGATTGCCAGGCAGACGGTCCAGTGTCAGACATGGTGGAATTGTCCGGTAGACGGTTCAGTGTCAGACACGGTGGAATTGCCAGGCAGACGGTCCAGTTTCAGACATGGTGGAATTGCCAGGCAGACGGCCCAGTGTCAGACATGGTGGAATTGCCGGGCAGACGGTCCAGTGTCAGACATGGTGAAATTGCCAGGCAGACGGTCCAGTCTCAGACATGGTAGAATTACAAGGCAGACAATGCGGTGTCTGACATGGTGGAATTGCCAGGCAGACGGTCAGTGTCAGACATGGTGGAATTGACAGGCAGACGTTCCTGTGTCAGACATGGTGTAATTGCCAGACAGACGGTCGAATGTCAGGCATGGTGGAATTGCCAGGCAGACGGTCCAGTGCCAGACATGGTGGAATTGCCAGGCAGACGGTCAGTGTCAGACATGGTGGAATTGCCAGGCAGACGGTCCAGTTTCAGACATGGTGGAACAGCCAGACAGACGGTCCAGTGTCAGACATGGTGGAATTGCCAGGCAGGCGGCCCAGTGTCAGACATGGTGGAATTGCCAGGCAGACGGTCCAGTCTCAGACATGGTGGAATTGCCAGGCAGACGGTCAGTGTCAGACATGGTGGAATTGCCAGACAGACGGTCCAGTGTCAGACACGGTGGAATTGCCAGGCAGACGTTCCAGTGTCAGACATGGTGGAATTGCCAAGCAGGCGGTCCAGTGTCGGACATGGTGGAATTGCCAGGCAGACGGGCCAGTTTCAGACATGGTGGAATTGCCAGGCAGCCGGTCCAGTGTCAGACATGGTGGAATTGCCAGGCAGACGGTCGAGTGTCAGACATGATGGAATTACAAGGCAGACGGTCCAGTGTCAGACAAGGTGGAATTGCCAAGCAGACGGTCCAGTGTCAGACATGGTGGAATTGCCAGGCAGATGGTCCAGTGTCAGACATGGTGGAATTGCCAGGCAGACGGCCCAGTATCAGACATGGTGGAATTGCCAGGCAGACGGTCCAGTGTCAGACATGGTGGAATTGCCAGGCAGACGGTCCAGTGTCAGACATGGCGGAATTGCCAGGCAGACGGTTCAGTGTCAGACATGGTGGAATTGCCAGGCAGACGGTCCAGTGTCAGACATGGTGGAGTTGCCAGGCAGACGGTCCAGAGTCAGACATGGTGGAATTGCCAGGCAGACGGTCCAGTGTCAGACATGGTGGAATTGCCAGGCAGACGGCCCTGTCTCAGAAATGGTGGAACAGCCAGACAGACGGTCCAGTGTCAGACATGGTGGAATTGCCAGACAGACGGTCCAGTGTCAGACAGGGTGGAATTATAAGGCAGAAGGTCCAGTGTCAGACATGGTGGAATTGCCAGGCAGTCGGTCTAGTGCCAGACACGGTGGAATTGCCAGGCACATGGTCTAGTCTTAGACATGGTGGAATTACCAGGCAGACGGTCCAGTGTCAGACATGGTGGAATTGCCAGGCAGACGGTCAAGTGTCAGACATGGTATAATTGCCAGCCAGACGGTCCAGTGTCAGACATGGTGGAATTGCCAGGCAGACGGTCCAGTGTCAGACACGGTGGAATTGCCAGGCAGACGGTCCAGTGTCAGACATGGTGGAATTGCCCGGTAGACAGTTCAGTGTCAGACACGGTGGAATTGCCAGGCAGTCGGTCCAGTTTCAGACATGGTGGAATTGCCAGGCAGACGGCCCAGTGTCAGACATGGTGGAATTGCCGGGCAGACGGTCCAGTGTCAGACATGGTGAAATTGCCAGGCAGACGGTCCAGTCTCAGACATGGTAGAATTACAAGGCAGACAATGCGGTGTCTGACATGGTAGAATTGCCAGGCAGACGGTCAGTGTCAGACATGGTGGAATTGACAGGCAGACGTTCCTGTGTCAGACATGGTGTAATTGCCAGACAGACGGTCGAATGTCAGGCATGGTGGAATTGCCAGGCAGACGGTCCAGTGCCAGACATGGTGGAATTGCCAGGCAGACGGTCAGTGTCAGACATGGTGGAATTGCCAGGCAGACGGTCCAGTTTCAGACATGGTGGAACAGCCAGACAGACGGTCCAGTGTCAGACATGGTGGAATTGCCAGGCAGGCGGCCCAGTGTCAGACATGGTGGAATTGCCAGGCAGACGGTCCAGTGTCAGACATGGTGGAATTGCCAGGCAGACGGTCAGTGTCAGACATGGTGGAATTGCCAGACAGACGGTCCAGTGTCAGACACGGTGGAATTGCCAGGCAGACGTTCCAGTGTCAGACATGTTGGAATTGCCAGGCAGACGGTCCAGTGTCGGACATGGTGGAATTGCCAGGCAGACGCGCCAGTTTCAGACATGGTGGAATTGCCAGGCAGCCGGTCCAGTGTCAGACATGGTGGAACAGCCAGACAGACGGTCCAGTGTCAGACATGGTGGAATTGACAGGCAGACGTTCCAGTGTCAGACATGGTGGAATTGCCAGGCAGACGGTCCAGTGTCAGACATAGTGGAATTGCCAGACAGACGGTCCAGTGTCAGACATGGTGGAACAGCCAGACAGACGGTCCAGTGTCAGACATGGTGGAATTTCCAGACAGACGGGCCCGTGTCAGACATGGTGGAATTGCCAGGCAGACGGTCCAGTGTCAGACATGGTGGAATTACCAGGCAGACGGTCCAGTGTCAGACATTGTGGAATTGCCAGGCAGTCGGCCCAGTGTCAGACATGGTGGAATTGCCAGGCAGACGGTCCAGTGTCAGACATGGTGGAATTGCCAGGCAGACGGTCCAGTGTCAGACATAGTGGAATTGCCAGGCAGACGGCCCAGTCTCAGACATGGTGTTACAGCCAGACATTCGGTCCAGTGTCAGACATAGTGGAAGTGCCAGACAGACGGTCCAGTGTCAGACATGGTGGAATTGCCAGACTGACGGTCCAGTGTCAGACATGGTGGAATTTCCAGGCAGACTGTCCAGTGTCAGACATGGTGGAATTGCCAGGCAGACGGTCCAGTGTCAGACATGGTGGAATTGCCAGACAGACGGTCCAGTGTCAGACATGGTGGAATTGCCAGACAGACTGTCCAGTGTCAGACATGGTGGAATTGCCAGGCAGAAGATCAGCGTCAGGCATGGTGGAATTACAAGGCAGACGGTCCAGTATCAGACATGGTGGAATTGCCAGACAGACGGTCCTCTGACAGACATGGTGGAATTGCCAGACAGACGGTCCAGTGTCAGACATGGTGGAATTGCCAGGCAGAAGGTCCAGCGTCAGGCATGGTGGAATTACAAGGCAGACGGTCCAGTATCAGACATGGTGGAATTGCCAGACAGACGGTCCAGTCTCAGACATGGTGGAATTCAGACAGACGGCCCACTGTCAGACATGGTGGAATTGCCATACAGACGCTCCAGTGTCAGACATGGTCGAATTATAAGGCAGACGGTCGAGTGTCAGACATGGTGGAATTGCCAGACAGACGGTCCAGTGTCAGACATGGTGGAATTGCCAGACAGACGGTCCAGTCTCAGACAGGGTGGAATTGCCAGGCACACGGTCCAGTGTCAGACATGGTGGAATTGCCAGGCAGACGGTCCAGTGTCAGACATGCTGGAATTGCCATGCAGACGGTCCAGTGTCAGAAATGGTGGAATTACAAGGTAGTCGATCCAGCGTCAGAGATGGTGGAATTGCCAGACAGACGGTCCAGTGTGAGACATGGTGGAATCGGCAGGCAGACGGTCCAGTGTCAGACATGGTGGAATTGCCAGACAGACGGTCCAGTCTCAGACATGGTGGAATTGCCAGATGGACGGCCCACTGTCAGACATGGTGGAATTGCCATACAGACGCTCCAGTGTCAGACATGGTGGAATTATAATGCAGACGGTCCAGTGTCAGACATGCTGGAATTGCCTGGCAGTCGGTCCAGTGCCAGACACGGTGGAATTGCCAGGCAGACGGTCCTGTGTCAGACAGGGTGGAATTGCCAGGTAGACGGTCTAGTGTTAGACATGGTGGAATTGCCAGGCAGACAGTCCAGCGTCAGACATGGTGTAATTGCCAGGCAGACGGTCCTGTATCAGACAGGGTGGAATTGCCAGGCAGACGGTCCAGTGTCAGACATGGAGGAATTGCCAGGCAGACGGTCCAGTGTCAGACATGGTGGAATTGCCAGGCAGACGGTCCAGTGTCAGACATGGTGGAATTACCTGGCAGACGGTCCCGTGTCAGACATGGTGGAATTGCCAGGCAGACGGTCCAGTGTCAGACATGGTGGAATTACAAAGCAGACGGCCCAGTGTCAGACATGGTGGAATTTCCAGGCAGACGGTCCAGTGTCTGACATGGTGGAATTGCCAGGCAGACAGTCCAGTGTCTTACATGGTGGAATTGCCAGGCACACGGTCTAGTCTCAGGCATGGTGGAATTGCCAGGCAGACGGTCCAGTGTCAGACACGGTGGAATTACAAGGCACACGGTCCAGTGTCAGACATGGTGGAATTGCCAGACAGACGGCCCAGTGTCAGACATGGTGGAATTGCCAGGCAGACGGTCCAGTGTCAGACATGGTGGAATTGACAGACAGACGGCACAGTGTCAGACATGCTGGAATTGCCAGACAGACGGCCCAGTGTCAGACATGGTGGAATTGCCAGGCAGACGGTCCAGTGTCAGACATGGTGGAATTGCCAGGCAGACGGTCCAGTGTCAGACATGGTGGAATTGCCAGGCAGGCGGCCCAGTATCAGACATGGTGGAATTGCCAGGCAGACGGTCCAGTGTCAGACATGGTGGAATTGCCAGGCAGACGGTCCAGTGTCAGACATGGTGGAATTGCCAGGCAGACGGCCCAGTATCAGACATGGTGGAATTGCCAGGCAGACGGCCCAGTCTCAGACATGGTGGAACAGCCAGACAGGGGTCCAGTGTCAGACATGTTGTAATTGCCAGACAGACGGTCCAGTGTCTGACATGGTGGAAATGCCAGACAGACTGTCCAGTGTCAGACATGGTGGAATTGACAGGCAGACAACCGGTGTCAGACACGGTGGAATTGCCAGACAGACGGTCCAGTGTCAGATATGGTGGAATTGCCAGACAGACTGTCCAGTGTCAGACATGGTGGAATTACAAGGCAGACGGTCCGGTGTCAGACATGGTGGAATTGCCAGGCAGACGGTTCGGTGTCAGACATGGTGGAATTGCCAGACAGACGGTCCAGTGTCAGACAGGGTGGAAATGCCAGTCAGACTGTCCTCTGTCAGACACGGTGGAATTGCCAGACAGATGGTCCAGTGTCAGACATGGTGGAATTGCCGCGCAGACGGCACAGTATCAGACATGGTGGAATTGCCAGGCAGACGGTCCAGCTTCAGAGATGGTGGAATTGCCAGACAGACGGTCCAGTGTGAGACATGGTGGAATTGGCAGGCAGACGGTCCAGTGTCAGACATGGTGGAATTGCCAGACAGACGGTCCAGCCTCAGGCATGGTGGAATTGCCAGACAGACGGCCCACTGTCAGACATGGTGGAATTGCCATACAGACGCTCCAGTGTCAGACATGGTCGAATTATAAGGCAGAAGGTCCAGTGTCAGACATGGTGAAATTGCCAGGCAGATGGCCCAGTGTCAGACATGGTGGAATTGCCAGTCAGATGGCCCAGTGTCAGACATGGTGGAATTGCCAGGCAGATGGCCCAGTGTCAGACATGGTGGAATTGCCAGACAGTCGGTCCAGTGCCAGACACGGTGGAATTGCCAGGCAGACGGTCCTGTGTCAGACATGCTGGAATTGCCAGGCAGACGGCCCAGTGTCAGACATGGTGGAATTGACAGACAGACGGCGCAGTGTCAGACATGGTGGAATTACAAGGCAGACGGTCCAGTGTCAGACTTGGTGGAATTACCAGGCAGGCGGTCCAGTCTCAGACATGGTGGAATTGCGAGGCAGACGGTCCAGTGTTAGACATGGTGGAATTGCCAGGCAGACGGTCCTGCATCAGACATGGTGGAATTGCCAGACAGACGGTCCAGTGTCAGACATGGTGGAATTGCCAGGCAGACGGTCCAGCGTCAGGCATGGTAGAATTACAAGGCAGACGGTCTAGCGTCAGAGATGGTGGAATTGCCAGACAGACGGTCCAGTGTGAGACATGGTGGAATTGGCAGGCAGACTGTCCAGTGTCAGACATGGTGGAATTACAAGGCAGACGGTCCAGCGTCAGAGATGGTGGAATTGCCAGACAGACGGTCCAGTGTGAGACATGGTGGAATTGGCAGGCAGACGGTCCAGTGTCAGACATGGTGGAATTGCCAGACAGACGTTCCAGTCTCAGGCATGGTGGAATTGCCAGACAGACGGCCCACTGTCAGACATGGTGGAATTGACAGGCAGATGTTCCAGTGTCAGACATGGAGGAATTACAAGGCAGACGGTCCAGTGTCAGACATGGTGGAATTGCCAGGCAGACGGTGCAGTGTCAGACATGGTGGAATTGCCAGGCAGCCGGTCCAGTGTCAGACATGATCTAATTGCCAGGCAGACGGTCCAGTGTTAGACATGGTGGAATTTCCAGACAGACGGTCCAGTGTCAGACATGGTGGAATTACAATGCAGACGGTCCAGTGTCAGACATGGTGCAATTGACAGGCAGACATTCCAGTGTCAGCCATGGTGTAATTGCCAGGCAGACGGTCGAATGTCAGACATGGTGGAATTGCCAGGCAGACGGGCCAGTGTCAGACATGGTGTAATTGCCAGGCAGACGGTCCAGTTTCAGACACGGTGGAATTACCAGGCAGACGGTCCAGTGTCAGACATGGTGGAATTGCCAGGCAGACGGTCCAGTGTCAGACATGGTGGAATTGCCAGGCAGACGGTCCAGTGTCAGACATGGTGGAATTGCCAGGCAGACGGCCCAGTATCAGACATGGTGGAATTGCCAGGCAGACGGCCCAGTGTCAGACATGGTGGAATTGCCAGACAGACCGTCCAGTGTCAGACATGGTGGAATTGCCAGACAAACGGTCCAGTGTCAGACAGGGTGGAAATGCCAGACAGACTGTCCTCTGTCAGACATGGTGGAATTGACAGACAGACGGTCCAGTGTGAGACATGGTGGAATTGCCAGGCAGACGGTCCAGCGTCAGGCATGGTGGAATTACAAGGCAGACTTTCCATCGTCAGTGATGGTGGAATTGCCAGACAGACGGTCCAGTTTCAGACATGGTGGAATTGGCAGGCAGACGGTCCTGTGTCAGACATGGTGGAATTGCCAGACAGACGGTCCAGTCTCAGACATGGTGGAATTGCCAGACAGACGGCCCACTGTCAGACATGGTCGAATTATAAGGCAGACGGTCCAGTGTCAGACATGGTGAAATTGCCAAGCAGACGGCCCAGTGTCAGACATGGTGGAATTGCCAGGCAGTTGGTCCAGTGCCAGACACGGTGGAATTGCCAGGCAGACGGTCCTGTGTCAGGCAGGGTGGAATTGCCAGGTAGACGCTATAGTGTTAGACATGGTGGAATTGCCAGGCAGACTGTCCAGTGTCAGACATGGTGGAATTGCCAGGCAGACGGTCCAGTGTCAGACATGGTGGAATTGCCAGGCAGACGGTCCAGTGTCAGACATGGTGGAATTGCCAGGCAGATGGTCCAGTGTCAGACATGGTGGAATTGCCAGACAGACGGTCCAGTGTCAGGCATGGTGGAATTGCTAGGCAGACGGTCCAGTGTCAGACATGGTGGAATGGCCAGACAGACGGTCCAGTGTCAGGCATGGTGGAATTGCCAGGCAGACGGTCCAGTGTCAGACATGGAGGAATTGCCAGGCAGATGGTCCAGTGGCATACATGGTGGAATTGCCAGGCTGACGGTCCAGTGGCAGACATGGTGGAATTGCCAGGCAGACGGTCCAGTGTCAGACATGGTGGAATTACAAGGCAGACAGTCCAGTGTCAGACATGGTGGAATTGCCAGGCAGACGGTCCAGTGTCAGACATGGTGGAATTGCCAGGCAGCCGGTCCAGTGTCAGACATAGTGGAATTACCAGGCAGTCGGTCCAGTGTCAGGCATGGTGCAATTGCCAGGCAGACGGTCCTGTGTCAGACATGGTGGAATTGCCAGGCAGACGGTCCAGTGTCAGACATGTTGGAATTGCCAGGCAGGCGGCCCAGTATCAGACATGGTGGAATTGCCAGACAGACGGTCCAGTGTCAGACATGGAGGAATTGCCAGGCAGATGGTCCAGTGGCATACATGGTGGAATTGCCAGGCTGACGGTCCAGTGGCAGACATGGTGGAATTGCCAGGCAGACGGTCCAGTGTCAGACATGGTGGAATTACAAGGCAGACAGTCCAGTGTCAGACATGGTGGAATTGCCAGGCAGACGGTCCAGTGTCAGACATGGTGGAATTGCCAGGCAGCCGGTCCAGTGTCAGACATAGTGGAATTACCAGGCAGTCGGTCCAGTGTCAGGCATGGTGCAATTGCCAGGCAGACGGTCCTGTGTCAGACATGGTGGAATTGCCAGGCAGACGGTCCAGTGTCAGACATGTTGGAATTGCCAGGCAGGCGGCCCAGTATCAGACATGGTGGAATTGCCAGACAGACGGTCCAGTGTCAGACATGGTGGAATTGCCAGGCAGACGGTCCAGTGTTAGACATGGTGGAATTGCCAGGCAGACAGTCCTGTATCAGACAGGGTGGAATTGCCAGGCAGACGGTCTAGTGTCAGACAAGGTGGAATTGCCAGGCAGACGGTCCAGTGTCAGACATGGTGGAATTGCCAGACAGACGTTCCAGTGTCAGGCATGGTGGAATTGCCAGGCAGGCGGCCCAGTATCAGACATGGTGGAACAGCCAGACAGGGGTCCAGTGTCAGACATGGTGGAATTGCCAGACAGACGGTCCAGTGTCTGACATGGTGGAATTGCCAGACAGACTGTCCAGTGTCAGATATGGTGGAATTGCCAGACAGACTGTCCAGTGTCAGACATGGTGGAATTGCCAGACAGACGGCCCAGTCTCAGACACCGTGGAATTACCAGGCAGGCGGTCCAGTGTCAGACACGGTGCAATTGCCAGGCAGACGGTCCAGTGTCAGACATGGTGGAATTGCCAGGCAGGCGGTCCAGTGTCAGGCATGGTGGAATTGCCAGGCAGGCGGCCCAGTGTCAGACATGGTGGAATTGCCAGGCAGACGGTCCAGTGTCAGACATGGTGGAATTGCCAGGCAGACGGCCCAGTGTCAGACATGGTGGAATTGCCAGACAGACGGTCCAGTGTCAGACATGGTGGAATTGCCAGGCAGACGGTCCAGTGTTAGACATGGTGGAATTGCCAGGCAGACGGTCCTGTATCAGACAGGGTGGAATTGCCAGGCAGACGGTCTAGTGTCAGACATGGTGGAATTGCAAGGCAGACGGTCCAGTGTCAAACATGGTGGAATTGCCAGACAGGCGGTCCAGTGTCAGGCATGGTGGAATTGCCAGGCAGACGGTCCAGTGTCAGACATGGTGGAATGGCCAGGCAGACGGTCCAGTGTCAGACATGGTGGAATGGCCAGGCAGACGGTCCAGTGTCAGACATGGTGGAATTACCAGGCAGACGGTCCAGTGTCAGACATGGTGGAATTGCCAGGCAGGCGGCCCAGTATCAGACATGGTGGAACAGCCAGACAGGGGTCCAGTGTCAGACATGGTGGAATTGCCAGACAGACGGTCCAGTGTCTGACATAGTGGAATTGCCAGACAGACGGTCCAGTGTCAGATATGGTGGAATTGCCAGACAGACTGTCCAGTGTCAGACATGGTGGAATTGCCAGACAGACGGCTGAGTCTCAGACATGGTGGAACAGCCATAAAGACGGTCCAGCGTCAGAAATGGTGGAATTGCCAGGCAGACGGTCCGATGTCAGACATGGTGGAATTACAAGGCAGACGGTCCGGTGTCAGACACGGTGGAATTGCCAGGCAGACGGTTCGGTGTCAGACATGGTGGAATTGCCAGACAGACGGTCCAGTGTCAGACATGGTGGAATTGCCAGGCAGACGGTCCAGCGTCAGGCATGGTAGAATTACAAGGCAGACGGTCCAGCGTCAGACATGGTGGAATTGCTAGACAGACGGTCCAGTGTGAGACATGATGGAATTGGCAGGCAGACGCTCCAGTGTCAGGCATGGTGGAATTGCCAGACAGACGTTCCAGTCTCAGGCATGGTGGAATTGCCAGACAGATGGCCCACTGTCAGACATGGTGGAATTGCCATACAGACGCTCCAGTGTCAGACATGGTCGAATTATAAGGCAGACGGTCCAGTGTCAGACATGGTGGAATTGCCAGGCAGATGGCCCAGTGTCAGACATGGTGGAATTGCCAGGCAGTCCGTTCAGTGCCAGACACGGTGGAATTGCCAGGCAGATGGCCCAGTGTCTGACATGGCGGAATTGCCAGGCAGTCGGTTCAGTGCCAGACACGGTGGAATTGCCAGGCAGACTGTCCAGTGTCAGACATGGTGGAATTGCCAGGCAGATGGTCCAGTGTCAGACATGGTGGAATTGCCAGGCAGATGGCCCAGTGTCATACATGGTGGAATTGCCAGGCAGTCGGTTCAGTGCCAGACACGGTGGAATTGCAGGCAGATGGCCCAGTGTCAGACATGGTGGAATTGCCAGGCAGACGGCCCAGTGTCAGACATGGTGGAATTGCCAGGCAGTCGGTTCAGTGCCAGACACGGTGGAATTGCCAGACAGACGATGCAGTGTCAGATGTGGTGGAATTACCAGGCAGACGGTCCTGTATCAGACAGGGTGGAATTGCCAGGCAGACTGTCCAGTGTCAGACATGGTGGAATTGCCAGGCAGACGGTCCAGTGTCAGAGATGGTGGAATTACCAGGCAGACGGTCCTGTATCAGACAGGGTGGAATTGCCAGGCAGACGGTCTAGTCTCAGACATGGTGGAATTGCCAGGGAGACGGTCCAGTGTCAGACATTGTGGAATTGCGAGACAGACGGTCCAGTGTCAGACATGTTGGAATTGCCAGGCAGACGGTCCAGTGTCAGACATGGTGGAAATGCCAGGTAGACGGTCCAGTGTCAGACATGGTGGAATGGCCAGGCAGACAGTCCAGTATCAGACATGGAGGAATTGCCAGGCAGATGGTCCAGTGGCAGACATGGTGGAATTGCCAGGCAGACGCTCCAGTCTCAGACATGGTGAAATTGCCAGGAAGACGGTCCAGTGTCAGACATGGTGGAATTGCCAGGCAGACGGTTCAGTGTCAGACATGGTGGAATTGCCAAGCAGACGGTCCAGTGTCAGACATGGTGGAATTACAAGGCAGACGGTCCAGTGTCAGACATGGTGGAATTGCCAGGCAGAAGGGCCAGTGTCAGACATGGTAGAATTACAAGGCAGACGGTCCAGTGTCAGACATGGTAGAATTGCCAGGCAGACGGTCCTTTGTCAGACATGATGGAATTACAAGGCAGACGGTCCAGTGTCAGACAAGGTGGAATCGCCAAGCAGACGGTCCAGTGTCAGACATGGTGGAATTGCCAGGCAGACGGTCCAGTGTCAGACATGGTGGAATTGCCAGGCAGAAGGGCCAGTGTCAGACATGGTAGAATTACAAGTCAGACGGTCCAGTGTCAGACATGGTAGAATTGCCAGGCAGACGGTCCAGTGTCAGACATGGTGGAGTTGCCAGGCAGACGGTCCAGTGTCAGACATGGTGGGATTGCCAGGCAGACGGTCCAGTGTCAGACATGGTGGAATTGTCCGGTAGACGGTTCAGTGTCAGACACGGTGGAATTGCCAGGCAGACGGTCCAGTTTCAGACATGGTGGAATTGCCAGGCAGACGGCCCAGTGTCAGACATGGTGGAATTGCCGGGCAGACGGTCCAGTGTCAGACATGGTGAAATTGCCAGGCAGACGGTCCAGTCTCAGACATGGTAGAATTACAAGGCAGACAATGCGGTGTCTGACATGGTGGAATTGCCAGGCAGACGGTCAGTGTCAGACATGGTGGAATTGACAGGCAGACGTTCCTGTGTCAGACATGGTGTAATTGCCAGACAGACGGTCGAATGTCAGGCATGGTGGAATTGCCAGGCAGACGGTCCAGTGCCAGACATGGTGGAATTGCCAGGCAGACGGTCAGTGTCAGACATGGTGGAATTGCCAGGCAGACGGTCCAGTTTCAGACATGGTGGAACAGCCAGACAGACGGTCCAGTGTCAGACATGGTGGAATTGCCAGGCAGGCGGCCCAGTGTCAGACATGGTGGAATTGCCAGGCAGACGGTCCAGTCTCAGACATGGTGGAATTGCCAGGCAGACGGTCAGTGTCAGACATGGTGGAATTGCCAGACAGACGGTCCAGTGTCAGACACGGTGGAATTGCCAGGCAGACGTTCCAGTGTCAGACATGGTGGAATTGCCAAGCAGACGGTCCAGTGTCGGACATGGTGGAATTGCCAGGCAGACGGGCCAGTTTCAGACATGGTGGAATTGCCAGGCAGCCGGTCCAGTGTCAGACATGGTGGAATTGCCAGGCAGACGGTCCAGTGTCAGACATGATGGAATTACAAGGCAGACGGTCCAGTGTCAGACAAGGTGGAATTGCCAAGCAGACGGTCCAGTGTCAGACATGGTGGAATTGCCAGGCAGATGGTCCAGTGTCAGACATGGTGGAATTGCCAGGCAGACGGCCCAGTATCAGACATGGTGGAATTGCCAGGCAGACGGTCCAGTGTCAGACATGGTGGAATTGCCAGGCAGACGGTCCAGTGTCAGACATGGCGGAATTGCCAGGCAGACGGTTCAGTGTCAGACATGGTGGAATTGCCAGGCAGACGGTCCAGTGTCAGACATGGTGGAGTTGCCAGGCAGACGGTCCAGAGTCAGACATGGTGGAATTGCCAGGCAGACGGTCCAGTGTCAGACATGGTGGAATTGCCAGGCAGACGGCCCTGTCTCAGAAATGGTGGAACAGCCAGACAGACGGTCCAGTGTCAGACATGGTGGAATTGCCAGACAGACGGTCCAGTGTCAGACAGGGTGGAATTATAAGGCAGAAGGTCCAGTGTCAGACATGGTGGAATTGCCAGGCAGTCGGTCTAGTGCCAGACACGGTGGAATTGCCAGGCACATGGTCTAGTGTTAGACATGGTGGAATTTTCCAGGCAGACGGTCCAGTGTCAGACATGGTGGAATTGCCAGGCAGACGGTCAAGTGTCAGACATGGTATAATTGCCAGCCAGACGGTCCAGTGTCAGACATGGTGGAATTGCCAGGCAGACGGTCCAGTGTCAGACACGGTGGAATTGCCAGGCAGACGGTCCAGTGTCAGACATGGTGGAATTGCCCGGTAGACAGTTCAGTGTCAGACACGGTGGAATTGCCAGGCAGTCGGTCCAGTTTCAGACATGGTGGAATTGCCAGGCAGACGGCCCAGTGTCAGACATGGTGGAATTGCCGGGCAGACGGTCCAGTGTCAGACATGGTGAAATTGCCAGGCAGACGGTCCAGTCTCAGACATGGTAGAATTACAAGGCAGACAATGCGGTGTCTGACATGGTAGAATTGCCAGGCAGACGGTCAGTGTCAGACATGGTGGAATTGACAGGCAGACGTTCCTGTGTCAGACATGGTGTAATTGCCAGACAGACGGTCGAATGTCAGGCATGGTGGAATTGCCAGGCAGACGGTCCAGTGCCAGACATGGTGGAATTGCCAGGCAGACGGTCAGTGTCAGACATGGTGGAATTGCCAGGCAGACGGTCCAGTTTCAGACATGGTGGAACAGCCAGACAGACGGTCCAGTGTCAGACATGGTGGAATTGCCAGGCAGGCGGCCCAGTGTCAGACATGGTGGAATTGCCAGGCAGACGGTCCAGTGTCAGACATGGTGGAATTGCCAGGCAGACGGTCAGTGTCAGACATGGTGGAATTGCCAGACAGACGGTCCAGTGTCAGACTCGGTGGAATTGCCAGGCAGACGTTCCAGTGTCAGACATGTTGGAATTGCCAGGCAGACGGTCCAGTGTCGGACATGGTGGAATTGCCAGGCAGACGGGCCAGTTTCAGACATGGTGGAATTGCCAGGCAGCCGGTCCAGTGTCAGACATGGTGGAACAGCCAGACACACGGTCCAGTGTCAGACATGGTGGAATTGACAGGCAGACGTTCCAGTGTCAGACATGGTGGAATTGCCAGGCAGACGGTCCAGTGTCAGACATAGTGGAATTGCCAGACAGACGGTCCAGTGTCAGACATGGTGGAACAGCCAGACAGACGGTCCAGTGTCAGACATGGTGGAATTTCCAGACAGACGGGCCCGTGTCAGACATGGTGGAATTGCCAGGCAGACGGTCCAGTGTCAGACATGGTGGAATTACCAGGCAGACGGTCCAGTGTCAGACATTGTGGAATTGCCAGGCAGTCGGCCCAGTGTCAGACATGGTGGAATTGCCAGGCAGACGGTCCAGTGTCAGACATGGTGGAATTGCCAGGCAGACGGTCCAGTGTCAGACATAGTGGAATTGCCAGGCAGACGGCCCAGTCTCAGACATGGTGTTACAGCCAGACATTCGGTCCAGTGTCAGACATAGTGGAAGTGCCAGACAGACGGTCCAGTGTCAGACATGGTGGAATTGCCAGACTGACGGTCCAGTGTCAGACAGGGTGGAATTATAAGGCAGAAGGTCCAGTGTCAGACATGGTGGAATTGCCAGACAGACGGTCCAGTGTCAGACATGGTGGAATTGCCAGACAGACTGTCCAGTGTCAGACATGGTGGAATTGCCAGGCAGACGGTCCAGTGTCAGACATGGTGGAGTTGCCAGGCAGACGGTCCAGAGTCAGACATGGTGGAATTGCCAGGCAGACGGTCCAGTGTCAGACATGGTGGAATTGCCAGGCAGACGGCCCTGTCTCAGAAATGGTGGAACAGCCAGACAGACGGTCCAGTGTCAGACATGGTGGAATTGCCAGACAGACGGTCCAGTGTCAGACAGGGTGGAATTATAAGGCAGAAGGTCCAGTGTCAGACATGGTGGAATTGCCAGGCAGTCGGTCTAGTGCCAGACACGGTGGAATTGCCAGGCACATGGTCTAGTGTTAGACATGGTGGAATTTTCCAGGCAGACGGTCCAGTGTCAGACATGGTGGAATTGCCAGGCAGACGGTCAAGTGTCAGACATGGTATAATTGCCAGCCAGACGGTCCAGTGTCAGACATGGTGGAATTGCCAGGCAGACGGTCCAGTGTCAGACACGGTGGAATTGCCAGGCAGACGGTCCAGTGTCAGACATGGTGGAATTGCCCGGTAGACAGTTCAGTGTCAGACACGGTGGAATTGCCAGGCAGTCGGTCCAGTTTCAGACATGGTGGAATTGCCAGGCAGACGGCCCAGTGTCAGACATGGTGGAATTGACGGGCAGACGGTCCAGTGTCAGACATGGTGAAATTGCCAGGCAGACGGTCCAGTCTCAGACATGGTAGAATTACAAGGCAGACAATGCGGTGTCTGACATGGTAGAATTGCCAGGCAGACGGTCAGTGTCAGACATGGTGGAATTGACAGGCAGACGTTCCTGTGTCAGACATGGTGTAATTGCCAGACAGACGGTCGAATGTCAGGCATGGTGGAATTGCCAGGCAGACGGTCCAGTGCCAGACATGGTGGAATTGCCAGGCAGACGGTCAGTGTCAGACATGGTGGAATTGCCAGGCAGACGGTCCAGTTTCAGACATGGTGGAACAGCCAGACAGACGGTCCAGTGTCAGACATGGTGGAATTGCCAGGCAGGCGGCCCAGTGTCAGACATGGTGGAATTGCCAGGCAGACGGTCCAGTGTCAGACATGGTGGAATTGCCAGGCAGACGGTCAGTGTCAGACATGGTGGAATTGCCAGACAGACGGTCCAGTGTCAGACTCGGTGGAATTGCCAGGCAGACGTTCCAGTGTCAGACATGTTGGAATTGCCAGGCAGACGGTCCAGTGTCGGACATGGTGGAATTGCCAGGCAGACGGGCCAGTTTCAGACATGGTGGAATTGCCAGGCAGCCGGTCCAGTGTCAGACATGGTGGAACAGCCAGACACACGGTCCAGTGTCAGACATGGTGGAATTGACAGGCAGACGTTCCAGTGTCAGACATGGTGGAATTGCCAGGCAGACGGTCCAGTGTCAGACATAGTGGAATTGCCAGACAGACGGTCCAGTGTCAGACATGGTGGAACAGCCAGACAGACGGTCCAGTGTCAGACATGGTGGAATTTCCAGACAGACGGGCCCGTGTCAGACATGGTGGAATTGCCAGGCAGACGGTCCAGTGTCAGACATGGTGGAATTACCAGGCAGACGGTCCAGTGTCAGACATTGTGGAATTGCCAGGCAGTCGGCCCAGTGTCAGACATGGTGGAATTGCCAGGCAGACGGTCCAGTGTCAGACATGGTGGAATTGCCAGGCAGACGGTCCAGTGTCAGACATAGTGGAATTGCCAGGCAGACGGCCCAGTCTCAGACATGGTGTTACAGCCAGACATTCGGTCCAGTGTCAGACATAGTGGAAGTGCCAGACAGACGGTCCAGTGTCAGACATGGTGGAATTGCCAGACTGACGGTCCAGTGTCAGACATGGTGGAATTTCCAGGCAGACTGTCCAGTGTCAGACATGGTGGAATTGCCAGGCAGACGGTCCAGTGTCAGACATGGTGGAATTGCCAGACAGACGGTCCAGTGTCAGACATGGTGGAATTGCCAGACAGACTGTCCAGTGTCAGACATGGTGCAATTGCCAGGCAGAAGATCAGCGTCAGGCAGGGTGGAAATGCCAGTCAGACGGTCCTCTGACAGACATGGTGGAATTGCCAGACAGACGGTCCAGTGTCAGACATGGTGGAATTGCCAGGCAGAAGGTCCAGCGTCAGGCATGGTGGAATTACAAGGCAGACGGTCCAGTATCAGACATGGTGGAATTGCCAGACAGACGGTCCAGTCTCAGACATGGTGGAATTCAGACAGACGGCCCACTGTCAGACATGGTGGAATTGCCATACAGACGCTCCAGTGTCAGACATGGTCGAATTATAAGGCAGACGGTCGAGTGTCAGACATGGTGGAATTGCCAGACAGACGGTCCAGTGTCAGACATGTTGGAATTGCCAGACATCCGGTCCAGTCTCAGACAGGGTGGAATTGCCAGGCAGACGGTCCAGTGTCAGACATGGTGGAATTGCCAGGCAGACGGTCCAGTGTCAGACATGCTGGAATTGCCATGCAGACGGTCCAGTGTCAGACATGGTGGAATTACAAGGTAGTCGATCCAGCGTCAGAGATGGTGGAATTGCCAGACAGACGGTCCAGTGTGAGACATGGTGGAATTGGCACGCAGACGGTCCAGTGTCAGACATGGTGGAATTGCCAGACAGACGGTCCAGTCTCAGACATGGTGGAATTGCCAGATGGACGGCCCACTGTCAGACATGGTGGAATTGCCATACAGACGCTCCAGTGTCAGACATGGTGGAATTATAATGCAGACGGTCCAGTGTCAGACATGCTGGAATTGCCTGGCAGTCGGTCCAGTGCCAGACACGGTGGAATTGCCAGGCAGACGGTCCTGTGTCAGACAGCGTGGAATTGCCAGGTAGACGGTCTAGTGTTAGACATGGTGGAATTGCCAGGCAGACAGTCCAGCGTCAGACATGGTGGAATTGCCAGGCAGACGGTCCAGTGTCAGACATGGTGGAATTGCCAGGCAGACGGTCCAGTGTCAGACATGGTGGAATTACCTGGCAGACGGTCCCGTGTCAGACATGGTGGAATTGCCAGGCAGACGGTCCAGTGTCAGACATGTTGGAATTACAAAGCAGACGGCCCAGTGTCAGACATGGTGGAATTTCCAGGCAGACGGTCCAGTGTCTGACATGGTGGAATTGCCAGGCATTCGGCCCAGTGTCAGACTTGGTAGAATTACAAGGCAGACGGTCCAGTGTCAGACACGGTGGAATTGCCAGGCATTCGGCCCAGTGTCAGACTTGGTAGAATTACAAGGCAGACGGTCCAGTGTCAGACACGGTGGAATTGCCAGGCACACGGTCTAGTCTCAGGCATGGTGGAATTGCCAGGCAGACGGTCCAGTGTCAGACACGGTGGAATTACAAGGCACACGGTCCAGTGTCAGACATGGTGGAATTGCCAGACAGACGGCCCAGTGTCAGACATGGTGGAATTGCCAGGCAGACGGTCCAGTGTCAGACATGGTGGAATTGACAGACAGACGGCCCAGTGTCAGACATGCTGGAATTGCCAGACAGACGGCCCAGTGTCAGACATGGTGGAATTGCCAGGCAGACGGTCCAGTGTCAGACATGGTGGAATTGCCAGACACACGGTCCTGTGTCAGACATGCTGGAATTGCCAGACAGACGGTCCAGTGTCAGTCATGGTGGAATTGCCAGACAGACGGCCCAGTGTCAGACATGGTGGAATTGCCAGGCAGACGGTCCAGTGTCAGACATGGTGGAATTGACAGACAGACGGCCCAGTGTCAGACATGCTGGAATTGCCAGACAGACGGCCCAGTGTCAGACATGGTGGAATTGCCAGGCAGACGGTCCAGTGTCAGACATGGTGGAATTGCCAGACACACGGTCCTGTGTCAGACATGCTGGAATTGCCAGACAGACGGTCCAGTGTCAGACATGGTGGAATTGCCAGACAGACGGCCCAGTGTCAGACATGGTGGAATTGCCAGGCAGACGGTCCAGTGTCAGACATGGTGGAATTGACAGACAGACGGCCCAGTGTCAGACATGCTGGAATTGCCAGACAGACGGCCCAGTGTCAGACATGGTGGAATTGCCAGACAGAGGGCCCAGTGTCAGACATGGTGGAATTACAAGATAGACGGGCCAGTGTCAGACATGGTGGAATTGCAAGACACACGTTCCAATGTCAGACACGGTGGAATTACAAGATAGACGGGCCAGTCTCAGACATGGTGGAATTGCCAGGCAGACGGTCCAGTCTCAGACATGGTGGAATTGCCAGGCAGACGAGTGAGGAAGTACTTTGACCATTTAAGGAGCTTGGAGGTCACACAGCCAATGTCTGAGCAGTTGGAGCCAGCCGGCATCACCACTGCTCCCGCGGCAGAGCCGGGGACGAGGGACCCGGAGATATCGCAGAGAATAGTCACAAGTCTGACAACTCCAGGTTAAAGTTCACCAGGTTTGTTTCCAATCACTAGCTTTCGGAGCGCTGCTCCTTCCTCAGGTGTCTCCGGAGGGAGCTCACCAGTGACCCCGATGGAGCTGGAGAGTGGGGGAGGAGACCCCGACGTGGTGTCGAATCCTCTAGGCAACATCCTGCTGCTGACAACAGCACTATCCCATTGGTGGAGGAGCCGGATGGGGCCCAGGGTGATCCACCAGGCCTCAGATTACCCCTGAGATGGACTGTTCTGAACTGCCCCTTTTTAATGTCTCCAGCTTTTCTGATATAAATGACTCAAGTTGTTTGCATGTTACCGAGAGAGGTAAGGGGGAGGAATCTGACAGCGCTGCCTCTTTCAGGGGGGGTCCCATGTGGTCCACGTTACCGGCACTGGGCCCATCGTGTGTGAGTGTGTCAACCACGACTAATGGGAAATAATCCCTGGGAGCAGGGGACAGGCAGTGTGGTCAGGGAGCCCCAAATTAAAAAGCTGTTTCAGAGACCTCTGTTCTGTATATAGTTAACCATTTACTGCTCAATAATCCCTGGGAGCAGGGGACAGGCAGTGTGGTCCGGGAGCCCCCAATTAAAATGCTGTGTCAGAGAACACTGCGCCTGTATATAGTTAACCATTTACTTCTCAATAATCCCTGGGAGCAGGGGACAGGCAGTGCGGTCCGGGAGCCCCAATTATAAAGCTGGTTCAGAGACCTCTGTGCTGTGTATAGTTAACCATTTACTGCTCAATAATCCCTGGGAGCAGGGGAAAGGCAGTGTGGCTCCGGGAGCCCCAATTAAAAAGCTGTTTCAGTGACCTCTGTGCTGTATATAGTTAACCATTTACTTCTCAATGATCCCTGGGAGCAGGGGACAGGCAGTGTGGCTCCGGGAGCCCCCAATTAAAAAGCTGTTTCAGAGACCTCTCTGCTGTATGTCATGGTATTCACGTGAACATCACAGCACATACACCCATACAGAGTGTTGGACCGATCAACGGACCAATTAGCACACACAACACGACAGCCAATCACAGAAAAGAGCATACACAGTACTAAACAAGGAACACGATACTTCCTGGGCAGTCCAGCAGAAGACGGCTCAGGGCAAGCACCTCCAACCCAGATACTCAGACAGTCACCATGTGCAGAGCACCAAGTTTGTTATATAAATAGTTAAAAGAAATAAAACTGCGTTGTACCAATCGCAACCGTGTTGGTTCGTCTGTGTCTCAGAGTACCCAACACTTCACTGTACATAGTTAACCATGTACTGCTCAATAATCCCTGGGAGCAGGGGTCAGGCAGTGTGGCCTCGGGAGCCGCCAATTAAAAAGCTGTTTCAGAGACCTCTGTGCTGTATATAGTTAACCATTTACTGCTCGATAATCCCTGGGAGCAGGAAACAGGCAGTGTGGCCTCGGGAGCCCCCAATTAAAAAGGTGTTTCAGAGACCTCTGTGCTGTATATAGTTAACCATTTACTGCTCAATAATCCCTGGGAGCAGGGGACAGGCAGTGTGGCCTCGGGAGCCCCAAATGAAAAAGCTGTTTCAGAGACCTTTGTGCCTGTATATAGTTAACCATTTACTGCTCAATAATACCTGGGAGCAGGGGACAGGCAGTGTAGCATCGGGAGCCCCCAATTAAAAAGCTGTTTCAGTGACCTCTGTGCTGTATATAGTTAACCATTTACTGCTCAATAATCCCTGGGAGCATGGGACACCAGTGTGGCTCCGGGAGCCCCCAATTAAAAAGCTGTTTGAGAGACCTCTGTTCCTGTAAATAGTTAACCATTTACTGCTCAATAATCCCTGGGAGCAGGGGTCAGGCAGTGTGGTCGGGAGCTCCCAATTAAAATGCTGTTTGAGAGACCTCTGTGCGTGCATATAGTTAACCATTTACTGCTCAATAATCCCTGGGAGCAGGAAACAGGCAGTGTGGCCTCGGGAGCCCCCAATTAAAAAGCTGCTTCAGAGGCCTCTGTTCACTATAGTTAACGATTTACTGCTCAATAATCCCTGGGAGCAGGGGACAGGCAGTGTGGCCTCGGGAGCCCCCAATTAAAAATCTGTTTCAGAGACCTCTATGCTGTATATAGTTAACCATTTACATCTCAATAATCCCTGGGAGCAGGGGAAAGGCAGTGTGGTGCAGGAGCCCCGATTTAAAAAGCAGTTTCAGAGACCTCTGTGCCTGTATACAGTAAACCATTCACTGCTCAACAAACACTGGGAGCAGGGGACAGGCATTGTGGCCTCGGGAGCCCCCAAGCTCTTTCAGAGAACGCTGTGCCTATATATAGTTAACCATTTACTGCCAATAATCCATGGGAGCAGGGGTCAGACTGTGTGGTCTGGGAGCCCCCAATTAAAAAGATGTATTCGAGAACTCTGTGCTGTACATAGTTAACAATCTACTTCTCAATAATCCCTGGGAGCAGGGGAAAGGCAGTGTGGCCACGGGAGCTCCCAATTAAAAAGTTGCTTCAGAAACCTCTGGCGTGTATATAGTTCTGCATTTACTGCCCAATAATCACTGGGACCAGGGGACAGGCAGTGTGGTGTCGGGAGCCCCCAATTAAAAAGCTGTTTCAGAGATCTCTGTGCTGTATATAGTTAACCATTTACTTCTCAATATTCCCTGGGAGCAGGGGACAGGCAGTTTGGTCGGGAGCCCCCAATTAAAAAGCTGTTTCAGAGACCTCTGTGCTGTACACTGTGAACCATTTACTACTCAATAATCCCTGGGAGCAGGGGACAGGCAGTGTGGTCTGGGAGCCCCCAATTAAAAAGCTGTTTCAGAGACCTCTGTGCTGTATGTAGTTAGCCATTTACTGCTCACAAATCCCTGGGAGCAGGGGACAGGCAGTGTGGTCCGGGAGCCCCCAATTAAAAAGCTGTTTCAGTGACCTCTGTGCTGTGTATAGTTAACCATTTACTTCCTCTCAATTATAGCTGGGAGCAGGGGACAGGCAGTGTGGTCTGGGAGCCCCCAATTAAAAAGCTGTTTCAGTGAACTCTGTGCTGTGTATAGTTAACCATTTACTTCCTCTCAATTATACCTGGGAGAAGGGGACAGGCAGTGTGGTCTGGGAGCCCCCAATTAAAAAGCTGTTTCAGAGACATCTGTGCTGTATATAGTTAACCATTTACTGCTCAATAATCCCTGGGAGCAGGTGGCAGGCATGGTGGCTCTGGGAGCCCCAAATTAAAAAGCTGTTTCAGTGACCTCTTTGCCTGTATATGGTTAACTATTTACATCTCAATAATCCCTGGGAGCATGGGACAGGCAGTGTGGCCTCGGGAGCCCCCAATTAAAAAGCTGTTTCAGTGATCTCTGTGATGTATATAGTCAACCATTTACTTCTCAATAATCCCTGGGCGCAGGGGACAGACACTGTGGCCTCGGGAGCCCCCAATTAAAAAGCTGTTTCAGAGACCTCTATGCTGTATATAGTTAACCATTTACTGCTCAATAATCCCTGGGGGCACGGGACAGGCAGGGTGACCTCGGGAGCCCCCAATTAAAAAGATGTTTCAGAGACCTCTGTGCTGTATATAGTTAACCATTTACTGCTCAATTATCCCTGGGAGCAGGGGACAGGCAGTTTGGTCCGGGAGCCCCCAATTAAAAAGCTGTTTCAGAGACCTCTGCGCCTATATATAGTTAATCATTTACTGCTCAATAATCCCTGGGAGCAGGGGACAGGCAGTGAGGCCTCGGGAGCCCCCAATTAAAAAGCTGTTTCAGAGACCTCTGTGCTGTATGTAGTTGACCATTTACTGCTCAATATTCCCTGGGAGCAGGGGTCAGACAGTGTGGCTCCGGTAGCCCCCAATTAAAAAGCTGTTTCAGTGACCTCTGTGCTGTATATAGTTAACCATTTACTACTCAATAATCCCTTGGAGCAGGGGACAGACACAGTGGCCTCGGGAGCCCCCAATTAAAAAGCTGCTTCAGAGACCTCGATGCTGTATATAGTTAACCATTTACTGCTCAATTATCCCTGGGGGCACGGGACAGGCGGGGTGACCTCGGGAGCCCCCAATTAAAAAGATCTTTCAGAGACCTCTGTGCTGTATATCGTTAACCATTTACTGCTCAATTATCCCTGGGAGCAGGGGACAGGCAGTTTGGTCCGGGAGCCCCCAATTAAAAAGCTGTTTCAGAGACCTCTGCGCCTATATATAGTTAACCATTTACTGCTCAATAATCCCTGGGAGCAGGGGACAGGCAGTGAGGCCTCGGGAGCCCCCAATTAAAAAGCTGTTTCAGAGACCTCTGTGCTGTATGTAGTTAACCATTTACTGCTCAATATTCCCTGGGAGCAGGGGTCAGACAGTGTGGCTCCGGTAGCCCCCAATTAAAAAGCTGTTTCAGTGACCTCTGTGCTGTATATAGTTAACCATTTACTACTCAATAATCCCTTGGAGCAGGGGGCAGGCAGTGTGGCCACGGGAGCTCCCAATTAAAAAGTTGCTTCAGAAACCTCTGGCGTGTATATAGTTCTGCATTTACTGCCCAATAATCACTGGGACCAGGGGACAGGCAGTGTGGTGTCGGGAGCCCCCAATTAAAAAGCTGTTTCAGAGATCTCTGTGCTGTATATAGTTAACCATTTACTTCTCAATATTCCCTGGGAGCACGGGACAGGCAGTTTGGTCGGGAGCCCCCAATTAAAAAGCTGTTTCAGAGACCTCTGTGCTGTACACTGTGAACCATTTACTACTCAATAATCCCTGGGAGCAGGGGACAGGCAGTGTGGTCTGGGAGCCCCCAATTAAAAAGCTGTTTCAGAGACCTCTGTGTTCTTTCTAGTTAACCATTTACTGCTCAATAATAACTGGAAGCAGGGGACAGGCCGTTTGGCCTCGGGATCTCCCCAATTAAAAAACTGTTTCAGAGACCTCTGTGCTATATCCAGTTAACCATTTACTGCTCAATTATCCCTGGGAGCAGGGGTCAGGCAGTGTGGCCTCGGGAGCCCCCAATTTAAAAGCTGTTTCAGAGACCTTCCCAATAACACAACCTCCAGAATCACATCCTCATCACCTCCACTAACTTCCCAAAAATACAATCTCCAGTATCCCATCCACATCACCACCACTGAGTCCCAAATGAGACATCCTCCAGAAACACATCCTCATCACCTCCATTAACTTCCCAAAAACACAACCTCCAGAACACATCCACATCACCACAACTAACCTCCCAATAACACAACCTCCAGAAACACATCCTCATCACCTCCACAAACATCCCAATAACACAACCTCCAGACCACATACTCATCACCTCCACTAACTTCCCAATAACACAACCTCCATAAACACATCCTCATCAACCCAACTAACTTCCCAATAACACAACCTCCAGAAACACATCCTCATCACCTCCACTAACTTCCCAATAACACAACCTCCATAAACACATCCTCATCACCTCCACTAACTTCCCAATAACACAACCTCCAGAAACACATCCTCATCACCTCCACTAACTCCCCAATAACACAACCTCCAGAAACACATCCTCATCACCTCCACTAACCTCCCAATAGCACAACCTCCAGAAACACATCCTCATCACCTCCACTAACTTCCCAATAACACAACCTCCAGAAACAAATGCTCATCACCTCCATTAACTTCCCAATAACACAACCTCCAGAAACACATCCTCACCACTTCCACGAACTTCCCAATAACACAGCCTCCAGAAACACATCCTCCTCACTTCCACTAACTTCCCAATAACACAACCTCCAGAAACACATCCACATCACCTCCAATAGCTTCCCAATAACACAACCTCCATAAACACATCCTCATCACCTCTACGACCTTCCCAATAACACAACCTCCAGAAACACATCCACATCACATCCACTAACTCCCCAATAACAGAACATCCAGAAACAGATCCTCTTTACCTCCACTAACTTCCCAATAACACAACCTCCAGAAACACATCAAGATCACGTCCACTAACCTCCCAATAACACAACCTCCAGAAACACATCCTCTTCACCTCTACTAACTTCCCAATAACACAACCCCCAGAAACACATCCTCATCACCTCCACTAACTTCCCAATAACACAACCTCCAGAAACACATCCTCATCACCTCCACTAACTTCCCAATAACACAATCTCCAGAAACACATCCAGATCATCCTCCACTAACTTTCCAATAACACAACCTCCAGAAACACATCCACATCACCTCCACTAACTTCCCAATAACACAACCTCCAGAAAGACATCCTCATCACCTCCACTAACTTCCCAATAACACAACCCCCAGAAACACATCCTCATCACCTCCACTAACTTCCCAATAACACAACCTCCAGAAACACATCCTCATCACCTCCATTAACTTCCCAATAACACAACCTCCAGAAACACATCCACATCACCTCCACTAACTTTCCAATAACACAACCTCCAGAAACATATCCAGATCACGTCCACTCACTTCCCAATAACACAACCTCCAGAAACACATCCAGATCACGTCCACTAACTTCCCAATAACACAACCTCCAGAAACACATCCTCATCACCTCCACTACCTTCCCAATAACACAACACCTAGAAATCCATCCTCATCACCTCCACTAACTTCCCAATAACACAACCTCGAGAAACACATCCTCATCACCTCCACTAACTTCCCAATAACACAACCTCCAGAACCACATACTCAACACCTCCACTAACTTCCCAATAACTCAACATCCAGAAACCAAGCCTGATCACCTCCACCAACGTCCCTATAACTGACACCCAGAAACGCACCCACATCCCCTCCACTAACTTCCCACTCTCAGAAACTCCTGAAACATATCCTCATCAACTCCACTAACTCTTCAACAACAGAACCACCAGAAACCAATCCTCATCACCTCCACTCACTAACTAAATGTACAACCTGCAGAAACCATCCACAGCACCTCCACTACCTTCCCAATAACACAACCTCCAGAAACACATCCTCATCACATCCACTACCTTCCCAATACCACAACCTCCAGAAACACATCCTCATCACCTCCACTACCTTCCAAGTAACACAACTTCCAGAAACACGTCCTCATCACCTCCAATAACTTCCCAATAACACAACCTCCAGAAACCCATCCTCATCACCTCCACTAACTTGCCAATAACACAATCTCCAGAAACACATCCTCATCACCTCCACTACCTTACAAATAACACAACTTCCAGAAACACATCCTCATCACCTCCATTAACTTCCCAATAACACAACCTGCAGAAACACATCCTCATCACCTCCACTAACTTCCCAATAACACAACCTCCAGAAACCCATCCTCATCACCTCCACTAACTTCCCAATAACACAACCTCCAGAAACACATCCTCATCACCTCCATTAACTTCCCAATAACACAACCTGCAGAAACACATCCTCATCAACTCAACTAACTTCCCAATAACACAACCTACAGAAACACATCCTCATCACCTCCAGTAACTCCCCAATAACACAACCTCCAGAAACACATCCTCCTCACTTCCACTAACTTCCCAATAACACAACCTCCAGAAACACATCCACATCACCTCCAATAACTTCCCAATAACACAACCACCATAAACACATCCTCATCACCTCTACTACCTTCCCAATAACACAACCTCCAGAAACACATCCTCATCACCTCCACTAACTTCCCAATAACACAACCTCCAGAAACACATCCTCTTCAGCTCCATTACCTTCCAAATAACACAACCTCCAGAAACACATCCTCATCACCTCCACTAACTTCCCAATAACACAACCCCCAGAAACACATCCTCATCACCTCCACTAACTTCCCAATAACACAACCTCCAGAAACACATCCTCATCACCTCCATTAACTTCCCAATAACACAACCTCCAGAAACACATCCACATCACATCCACTAACTTTCCAATAACACAACCTCCAGAAACACATCCAGATCACGTCCACTAACTTCCCAATAACACAACCTCCAGAAACACATCCAGATCACGTCCACTAACTTCCCAATAACACAACCTCCAGAAACACATCCTCATCACCTCCACTAACGTCCCAATAACACAACCCCCAGAAACACATCCACATCACCTCCACTAACTCCCCAATAGCAGAACCACCAGATACAGATCCTCTTTACCTCCACTAACTTCCCAATAACACAACCTCCAGAAACACATCCAGATCACGTCCACTAACTTCCCAATAACACAACCTCCAGAAACACATCCTCTTCACCTCTACTAACTTCCCAATAACACAACCTCCAGAAACACATCCACATCACCTCCACTACCTTCCCAATAACACAACATCCAGAAACACATCCTCATCAGCTCCACTAACTTCCCAATAACACAACCTCCAGAAACACATCCACATCACCTCCAATAACTTCCCAATAACACAAACTCCATAAACACATCCTCATCACCTCTACTACCTTCCCAATAACACAACCTCCAGAAACACATCCTCATCACCTCCACTAACTCCCCAATAACAGAACCTCCAGAAACAGATCCTCTTCACCTCCAATAACTTCCCAATAACACAACCTACAGATACACATCCAGATCACGTCCACTAACGCCTCAATGACACAACTACCAGAAACACATCCTCATCACCTCCACTATCGTCCCAATAACACAACCTCCAGAAACACATCCACATCACCTCCAATAACTTCCCAATAACACAACCTCCAGTAACCCATCCTCATCACCTCCACTAACTTCCCAATAACGCAACCTACAGAAACAAATCCTCATCACCTCCACTAGCTTCCCAATAACACAACCTCCAGAAACACATCCTCATCACCTCCACTAACTTCCCAATAACACAACCTACAGAAACACATCCTCATCACCTCCACTAACTTCCCAATAACACAACCTCCAGAAACCCATCCTCATCACCTCATCTAACATATCAATAACGCAACCTCCAGAGACACATCCACATCTCCTCACTAACTTCCCCAAAACACAACCTCCAGAAACTCATCCACATCAACTCCACTAACCTCCCAATAACACAACCTCCAGAAACCCATCCTCATCACCTCCACTAACTTCCCAATAACACAACCTCCAGAAACAGATCCTCATCACCTCCACTAACTTCCCAATAACACAACCTCCAGAACCACATACTCAACACCTCCACTTACTTCCCAATAACTCAACATCCAGAAAAAAAGCCTGATCACCTCCTCCAACGTCCCTATAACTAACACCCAGAAACGCACCCACATCCCCTCCACTAACATCCCACTCTCAGAAACTCCAGAAACAAATCCTCATCAACTCCACTAACTCTTCAACAACAGAACCACAAAAAACCCATCCTCATCACCTCCACTCACTAACCAAATTTACAACCTGCAGAAACCATCCACAGCACCTCCACTACCTTCCCAATAACACAACCTCCAGAAACACATCCTCATCACATCCACTACATTCCCAATAACACAACCTCCAGAAACCCATCCTCACCACCTCCACTAACTTGCCAATAACACAACCTCAAGAAACACATCCTCATCACCTCCACTACCTTCCAAATAACACAACTTCCAGAAACACATCCTCATCACCTCCATTAACTTCCCAATAACACAACCTGCAGAAACATATCCTCATCACCTCCACTAACTTCCCAATAACACAACCTCCAGAAACCCATCCCCATCACCTCCACTAACTTCCCAATAACACAACCTCCAGAAACACATCCTCATCGCCTCCATTAACTTCCCAATAACAAAACCTGCAGAAACACATCCTCATCAACTCCACTACCTTCCCAATAACACAACCTCCAGAAACACATCCTCATCACATCCACTACCTTCCCAATAACACAACCTCCAGAAATCCATCCTCATCACCTCCACTACCTTCCAAATAACACAACTTCCAGAAACACATCCTCATCACCTCCATTAACTTCCCAATAACACAACCTGCAGAAACACATCCTCATCACCTCCACTAAATTCCCAATAACACAACCTCCAGAAACCCATCCCCATCACCTCCACTAACTTCCCAATAACACAACCTCCAGAAACACATCCTCATCGCCTCCATTAACTTCCCAATAACACAACCTCCAGAATCACATCCACATCACCTCCACTAACTTCCCAATAACACAACCTCCAGAAACACATCCTCATCACCTCCACTAACTTCCCAATAACTCAACATCCAGAAACCAAGCCTGATCACCTCCACCAACGTCCCTATAACTAACACCCAGAAACGCACCCACATCCCCTCCACTAACTTCCCACTCTCAGAAACTCCTGAAACAAATCCTCATCAACTCCACTAACTCTTCAACAACAGAACCACCAGAAACCAATCCTCATCACCTCCACTCACTAACTAAATGTACAACCTGCAGAAACCATCCACAGCACCTCCACTACCTTCCCAATAACACAACCTCCAGAAATACATCCTCATCACATCCACTACTTTCCCAATAACACAACCTCCAGAAACACATCCTCATCACCTCCACTACCTTCCAAATAACACAACTTCCAGAAACACGTCCTCATCACCTCCAATAACTTCCCAATAACACAACCTCCAGAAACCCATCCTCATCACCTCCACTAACTTGCCAATAACACAATCTCCAGAAACACATCCTCATCACCTCCACTACCTTCCAAATAACACAACTTCCAGAAACACATCCTCATCACCTCCATTAACTTCCCAATAACACAACCTGCAGAAACACATCCTCATCACCTCCACTAACTTCCCAATAACACAACCTCCAGAAACCCATCCTCATCACCTCCACTAACTTCCCAATAACACAACCTCCAGAAACACATCCTCATCACCTCCATTAACTTCCCAATAACACAACCTGCAGAAACACATCCTCATCAACTCAACTAACTTCCCAATAACACAACCTCCAGAAACACATCCTCATCACCTTTACTAACGTCCCAATAACACAACCTACAGAAACACATCCTCATCACCTCCAGTAACTCCCCAATAACACAACCTCCAGAAACACATCCTCCTCACTTCCACTAACTTCCCAATAACACAACCTCCAGAAACACATCCACATCACCTCCAATAACTTCACAATAACACAACCACCATAAACACATCCTCATCACCTCTACTACCTTCCCAATAACACAACCTTCAGAAACACATCCACATCACCTCCACTAACTTCCCAATAACACAACCTCCAGAAACACATCCTCATCAGCTCCATTACCTTCCAAATAACACAACCTCCAGAAACACATCCTCATCACCTCCACTAACTTCCCAATAACACAACCCCCAGAAACACATCCTCATCACCTCCACTAACTTCCCAATAACACAACCTCCAGAAACACATCCTCATCACCTCCATTAACTTCCCAATAACACAACCTCCAGAAACACATCCTCATCACATCCACTACATTCCCAATAACACAACCTCCAGAAACCCATCCTCACCACCTCCACTAACTTGCCAATAACACAACCTCAAGAAACACATCCTCATCACCTCCACTACCTTCCAAATAACACAACTTCCAGAAACACATCCTCATCACCTCCATTAACTTCCCAATAACACAACCTGCAGAAACATATCCTCATCACCTCCACTAACTTCCCAATAACACAACCTCCAGAAACCCATCCCCATCACCTCCACTAACTTCCCAATAACACAACCTCCAGAAACACATCCTCATCGCCTCCATTAACTTCCCAATAACAAAACCTGCAGAAACACATCCTCATCAACTCCACTACCTTCCCAATAACACAACCTCCAGAAACACATCCTCATCACATCCACTACCTTCCCAATAACACAACCTCCAGAAATCCATCCTCATCACCTCCACTACCTTCCAAATAACACAACTTCCAGAAACACATCCTCATCACCTCCATTAACTTCCCAATAACACAACCTGCAGAAACACATCCTCATCACCTCCACTAAATTCCCAATAACACAACCTCCAGAAACCCATCCCCATCACCTCCACTAACTTCCCAATAACACAACCTCCAGAAACACATCCTCATCGCCTCCATTAACTTCCCAATAACACAACCTCCAGAATCACATCCACATCACCTCCACTAACTTCCCAATAACACAACCTCCAGAAACACATCCTCATCACCTCCACTAACTTCCCAATAACACAACCTCCAGAAACACATCCACATCACCTCCAATAACTTCCCAATAACACAAACTCCAGAAACACATCCTCATCACATCCACTAACTTTCCAATAACACAACCTCCAGAAACAAATCCTCATCACCTCCATTAACTTCCCAATAACACAACCTGCAGAAACACATCCTCATCAACTCCACTAACTTCCCAATAACACAACCTCCAGAAACACATCCTCATCACCTCCACTAACTTCCCAATAACACAACCTCCAGAACCACATACTCAACACCTCCACTAACTTCCCAATAACTCAACATCCAGAAACCAAGCCTGATCACCTCCACCAACGTCCCTATAACTAACACCCAGAAACGCACCCACATCCCCTCCACTAACTTCCCACTCTCAGAAACTCCTGAAACAAATCCTCATCAACTCCACTAACTCTTCAACAACAGAACCACCAGAAACCAATCCTCATCACCTCCACTCACTAACTAAATGTATAACCTGCAGAAACCATCCACAGCACCTCCACTACCTTCCCAATAACACAACCTCCAGAAATACATCCTCATCACATCCACTACTTTCCCAATAACACAACCTCCAGAAACACATCCTCATCACCTCCACTACCTTCCAAATAACACAACTTCCAGAAACACGTCCTCATCACCTCCAATAACTTCCCAATAACACAACCTCCAGAAACCCATCCTCATCACCTCCACTAACTTGCCAATAACACAATCTCCAGAAACACATCCTCATCACCTCCACTACCTTCCAAATAACACAACTTCCAGAAACACATCCTCATCACCTCCATTAACTTCCCAATAACACAACCTGCAGAAACACATCCTCATCACCTCCACTAACTTCCCAATAACACAACCTCCAGAAACCCATCCTCATCACCTCCACTAACTTCCCAATAACACAACCTCCAGAAACACATCCTCATCACCTCCATTAACTTCCCAATAACACAACCTGCAGAAACACATCCTCATCAACTCAACTAACTTCCCAATAACACAACCTCCAGAAACACATCCTCATCACCTTTACTAACGTCCCAATAACACAACCTACAGAAACACATCCTCATCACCTCCAGTAACTCCCCAATAACACAACCTCCAGAAACACATCCTCCTCACTTCCACTAACTTCCCAATAACACAACCTCCAGAAACACATCCACATCACCTCCAATAACTTCCCAATAACACAACCACCATAAACACATCCTCATCACCTCTACTACCTTCCCAATAACACAACCTTCAGAAACACATCCACATCACCTCCACTAACTTCCCAATAACACAACCTCCAGAAACACATCCTCATCAGCTCCATTACCTTCCAAATAACACAACCTCCAGAAACACATCCTCATCACCTCCACTTACTTCCCAATAACACAACCCCCAGAAACACATCCTCATCACCTCCACTAACTTCCCAATAACACAACCTCCAGAAACACATCCTCATCACCTCCATTAACTTCCCAATAACACAACCTCCAGAAACACATCCACATCACCTCCACTAACTTTCCAATAACACAACCTCCAGAAACACATCCAGATCACGTCCACTAACTTCCCAATAACACAACCTCCAGAAACACATCCAGATCACGTCCACTAACTTCCCAATAACACAACCTCCAGAAACACATCCTCATCACCTCCACTAACGTCCCAATAACACAACCGCCAGAAACACATCCACATCACCTCCACTAACTCCCCAATAGCAGAACCACCAGATACAGATCCTCTTTACCTCCACTAACTTCCCAATAACACAACCTCCAGAAACACATCCAGATCACGTCCACTAACTTCCCAATAACACAACCTCCAGAAACACATCCTCTTCACCTCTACTAACTTCCCAATAACACAACCTCCAGAAACACATCCACATCACCTCCAATAACTTCCCAATAACACAAACTCCATAAACACATCCTCATCACCTCTACTACCTTCCCAATAACACAACCTCCAGAAACACATCCTCATCACCTCCACTAACTCCCCAATAACAGAACCTCCAGAAACAGATCCTCTTCACCTCCAATAACTTCCCAATAACACAACCTCCAGATACACATCCAGATCACGTCCACAAACTCCTCAATAACACAACTACCAGAAACACATCCTCATCACCTCCACTATCGTCCCAACAACACAACCTCCAGAAACACATCCACATCACCTCCAATAACTTCCCAATAACACAACCTCCAGTAACCTATCCTCATCACCTCCACTAACTTCCCAATAACGCAACCTACAGAAACAAATCCTCATCACCTCCACTAGCTTCCCAATAACACAACCTCCAGAAACACATCCTCATCACCTCCACTAACTTCCCAATAACACAACCTACAGAAACACATCCTCATCACCTCCACTAACTTCCCAATAACACAACCTCCAGAAACCCATCCTCATCACCTCATCTAAAATATCAATAACGCAACCTCCAGAAACACATCCACATCTCCTCACTAACTTCCCAAAAACACAACCTCCAGAAACTCATCCACATTACCTCCACTAACCTCCCAATAACACAACCTCCAGAAACAGATCCTCATCACCTCCACTAACTTCCCAATAACACAACCTCCAGAACCACAAACTCAACACCTCCACTTACTTCCCAATAACTCAACATCCAGAAAACAAGCCTGATCACCTCCTCCAACGTCCCTATAACTAACACCCAGAAACGCACCCACATCCCCTCCACTAACATCCCACTCTCAGAACCTCCAGAAACAAATCCTCATCAACTCCACTAACTCTTCAACAACAGAACCACAAAAAACCCATCCTCATCACCTCCACTCACTAACCAAATTTACAACCTGCAGAAACCATCCACAGCACCTCCACTACCTTCCCAATAACACAACCTCCAGAAACACATCCTCGTCACATCCACTATCTTCCCAATAATTCAACCTCCAGAAACCCATCCTCATCACCTCCACTAACTTGCCAATAACACAACCTCAAGAAACACATCCTCATCACCTCCACTACCTTCCAAATAACACAACTTCCAGAAACACATCCTCATCACCTCCATTAACTTCCCAATAACACAACCTGCAGAAACCCATCCTCATCACCTCCACTAACTTGCCAATAACACAACCTCAAGAAACACATCCTCATCACCTCCACTACCTTCCAAATAACACAACCTGCAGAAACACATCCTCATCACCTCCACTAACTTCCCAATAACACAACCTCCAGAAACCCATCCCCATCACCTCCACTAACTTCCCAATAACACAACCTCCAGAAACACATCCTCATCGCCTCCATTAACTTCCCAATAACACAACCTCCAGAATCACATCCACATCACCTCCACTAACTACCCAATAACACAACCTCCAGAAACACATCCTCATCACCTCCACTAACTTCCCAATAACACAACCTCCAGAAACACATCCACATCACCTCCAATAACTTCCCAATAACACAAACTCCAGAAACACATCCTCATCACATCCACTAACTTTCCAATAACACAACCTCCAGAAACAAATCCTCATCACCTCCATTAACTTCCCAATAACACAACCTGCAGAAACACATCCTCATCAACTCCACTAACTTCCCAATAACAGAACCTCCAGAAACACATCCTGATCACCTCCACTAACTTCCCAATAACACAACCTCCAGAAACACATCCACATCACCTCCAATAACTTCCCAATAACACAACCTCCAGAAACACATCCAGATCACCTCTACTACCTTCCCAATAACACAACATCCAGAAACACATCCACCTCACCTCCATTAACTCCCCAATAACAGAACCTCCAGAAACAGATCCTCTTTACCTCCACTATCTTCCCAATAATACAACCTCCAGAAACACATCCACATCACGGCAACTAACTTCCCAATAACACAACCCCCAGAAACACATCCAGATCACGTCCACTAACTTCACAATAACGCAACCTCCAGAAACACAACCTCATCAGCTCCACTACCTTCCCAAAAACACAACCTCCAGAAACACATCCTCATCACCTCCACTAACTTCCCAATAACACAACCTCCAGAAACACATCCTCATCACCTCCACTAACTTCCCAATAACACAACCACCAGAAACACATCCACATCACCTCCACTAACTCCCCAATAACAGAACCTCCAGAAACAGATCCTCTTTACGTCTTCTAACTTCCCAATAACACAACCACCAGAAACACATCCTCATCACCTCCACTAACTTCCCAATAACACAACCTCCAGAAACACATCCTCATCACCTCCATTAACTTCACAATAACACAACCTCCAGATACACATCCACATCACCTCCACTAACTTTCCAATAACACAACCTCCAGAAACACATCCTCATCACCTTCATTGACTTCCCAATAACACAACCTCCAGAAACACATCCACATCACCTCCACTAACTTCCCAATAACACAACCTCCAGAAACCCATCCCCATCACCTCCACTAACTTCCCAATAACACAACCTCCAGAAACACATCCTCATCGCCTCCATTAACTTCCCAATAACACAACCTCCAGAATCACATCCACATCACCTCCAATAACTTCCCAATCACACAAACTCCAGAAACACATCCTCATCACATCCACTAACTTTCCAATAACACAACCTCCAGAAACAAATCCTCATCACCTCCATTAACTTCCCAATAACACAACCTGCAGAAACACATCCTCATCAACTCCACTAACTTCCCAATAACACAACCTCCAGAAACACATCCTCATCACCTCCACTAACGTCCCAATAACACAACCTCCAGAAACACATCCACATCACCTCCAATAACTTCCCAATAACACAACCTCCAGAAACACATCCAGATCACCTCTACTACCTTCCCAATAACACAACCTCCAGAAACACATCCACCTCACCTCCATTAACTCCCCAATAACAGAACCTCCAGAAACAGATCCTCTTTACCTCCACTATCTTCCCAATAATACAACCTCCAGAAACACATCAAGATCACGGCAACTAACTTCCCAATAACACAACCTCCAGAAACATATCCTCTTCACCTCTACTAACTTCCCAATAACACAACCCCCAGAAACACATCCTCATCACCTCCACTAACTTCCCAATAACACAACCTCCAGAAACACATCCTCATCACCTCCATTACCTTCCCAATAACACAACCTCCAGAAACACATCCACATCACCTCCACTAACCTTCCAATCACACAACCCCCAGAAACACATCCGGAACACGTCCACTAACTTAACAATAACACAACCTCCAGAAACACAACCTCATCACCTCCACTACCTTCCCAAAAACACAACCTCCAGAAACACATCCTCATCAGCTCCACTACCTTCCAAATAACACAACCTCCATAAACACATCCTCATCACCTCTTCTACCTTCCCAATAACACAACCTCCAGAAATACATCCACATCACCTCCACTAACTCCCCAATAACAGAACCTCCAGAAACAGATCCTCTTTACCTCCACTAACTTCCCAATAAAACAAACACCAGAAACACATCCAGATCACGTCCACTAACTTCCCAATAACACAACCTCCACAAACACATCCTCTTCACCTCTTCTAACTTCCCAATAACACAACCCCCAGAAACACATCCTCATCACCTCCACTAACTTCCCAATAACACAACCTCCAGAAACACATCCTCATCACCTCCACTAACTTCCCAATAACACAACCCCCAGAAACATATCCACATCACCTCACTAACTCCCCAATAACAGAACCTCCAGAAACAGATCCTCTTTACCTCTTCTAACTTCCCAATAACACAACCTCCAGAAACACAACCTCATCACCTCCACTACCTTCCCAATAACACAACCTCCAGAAACAGATCCACATCACCTCCACTAACTTCCCAATAACACAACCTCCAGAAACACATCCTCATCACCTACACTAACTTCCCAATAACACAATCTCCAGAAACACATCCTCTTCACCTCTACTGACTTCCCAATAACACAACCCCCAGAAACACATCCTCAGCAACTCCACTAACTTCCCAATAATACAACCTCCAGAAACACATCCTCATCACCTCCATTAACTTCCCAATAACACAACCTCCATATACACATCCACATCACCTCCACTAACTTTCCAATAACACAACCTCCAGAAACACATCCTCATCACCTCCATTGACTTCCCAATAAAACAACCTCCAGAAACACATCCACATCACCTCCACTAACTTTCCAATAACACAACCTCCAGAAACACATCCAGATCACCTCCACTAATTTCCCAATAACACAACCTCCAGAAACACATCCTCATCACCTCCACTACCTTCCCAATAACACAACCTCCAGAAACACATCCTCATCAGCTCCACTACCTTCCAAATTACACAACCTCCAGACACACATCCTCATCACCTCCACTAATTTCCCAATAACACAACCTCCAGAAACACATCCTCATCACCTCCACTAACTTCCCAATAACACAACCTCCAGAAACACATCCTCATCACCTCCACTAACTTCCGAATAACACAACCCCCAGAAACACATCCACATCACCTCCACTAACTCCCCAATAACAGAACCTCCAGAAACAGATCCTCTTCACCTCCACTAACGTCCCAATAACACAACCTCCAGAAACACATCCAGATCACGTCCACTAACTTCCCAATAACACAACCTCCAGAAACACATCCTCTTCACCTCTACTAACTTCCCAATAACACAACCCCCAGAAACACATCCTCATCACCTCCACTAACTTCCCAATAACACAACCTCCAGAAACACATCCTCATCACCTCCATTAACCTCCCAATAACCCAACCTCCAGAAACACATCCTCATCACCTCCACTACCTTCCCAATAACACAACCTCCAGAAACACATCCTCATCAGCTCCACTAACTTCCCAATAACACAACCTCCAGAAACACATCCACATCACCTCCAATCACTTCCCAATAACACAACCTCCAGAAACACATCCTCATCAGCTCCACTACATTCCAAATAACACGACCTCCAGACACACATCCTCATCACCTCCACTAATTTCCCAATAACACAACCTCCAGAAACACATCCTCGTCACCTCCACTAACTTCCCAATAACACAACCTCCAGAAACACATCCTCATCACCGCCACTAACTTCCCAATAACACAACCCCCAGAAACACATCCACATCACCTCCACTAACTCCCCAATAACAGAACCTCCAGAAACAGATCCTCTTTACCTCCACTAACGTCCCAATAACACAACCTCCAGAAACACATCCAGATCACGTCCACTAACTTCCCAATAACACAACCTCCAGAAACACATCCTCTTCACCTCTACTAACTTCCCAATAACACAACCCCCAGAAACACATCCTCATCACCTCCACTAACTTCCCAATAACACAACCTCCAGAAACACATCCTCATCACCTCCATTAACCTCCCAATAACACAACTTCCAGAAACACATCCTCATCACCTCCACTACCTTCCAAATAACACAACCTCCAGAAACACATCCATATCACCTCCAATCACTTCCCAATAACACAAACTCCAGAAACACATCCTCATCACCTCCACTACCTTCCCAATAACACAACCTCCAGAAACACATCCTCATCAGCTCCACTACCTTCCAAATAACACAACCTCCAGACACACATCCTCATCACCTCCACTAATTTCCCAATAACACAACCTCCAGAAACACATCCTCATCACCTCCACTAACTTCCCAATAACACAACCTCCAGAAACACATCCTCATCACCTCCACTAACTTCCCAATAACACAACCCCCAGAAACACATCCACATCACCTCCACTAACTCCCCAATAACAGAACCTCCAGAAACAGATCCGCTTTACCTCCACTAACGTCCCAATAACACAACCTCCAGAAATACATCCATATCACCTCCAATCACTTCCCAATAACACAAACTCCATAAACACATCCTCATCACCTCTACTACCTTCCCAATAACACAACCTCCAGAAACACATCCTCATCACCTCCACTAACTCCCCAATAACAGAATCTCCAGAAACAGATCCTCTTCACCTCCACTAACTTCCCAATAACACAACCTCCAGAAACACATCCAGATCACGTCCACTAACTCCTCAATGACACAACTACCAGAAACACATCCTCATCACCTCCACTATCGTCCCAATAACACGACCTCCAGAAACACATCCACATCACCTCCAATAACTTCCCAACAACACAACCTCCAGTAACCCATCCTCATCACCTCCACTAACTTCCCAACAACGCAACCTACAGGAACAAATCCTCATCACCTCCACTAGCTTCCCAATAACACAACCTCCAGAAACACATGCTCATCACCTCCACTAACTTCCCAATAAAACAACCTACAGAAACACATCCTCATCATCTCCACTAACTTCCCAATAACACAACCTCCAGAAACCCATCCTCATCACCTCATCTAACATCTCAATAACGCAACCTCCAGAAACACATCCACATCTTCTCACTACCTTCCCAATAACACAACCTCCAGAAATCCATCCTCATCACCTCCACTACCTTCCCAATAACACAACCTCCAGAAACACATCCTCATCAGCTCCACTACCTTCCAAATAACACAACCTCCAGACACACATCCTCATCACCTCCACTAATTTCCCAATAACACAACCTCCAGAAACACATCCTCATCACCTCCACTAACTTCCCAATAACACAACCTCCAGAAACACATCCTCATCACCTCCACTAACATCCCAATAACACAACCCCCAGAAACACATCCACATCACCTCCACTAACTCCCCAATAACAGAACCTCCAGAAACAGATCCTCTTTACCTCCACTAACGTCCCATTAACACAACCTCCAGAAACACATCCAGATTACGTCCACTAACTTCCCAATAACACAACCTCCAGAAACACATCCTCTTCACCTCTACTAACTTCCCAATAACACAACCCCCAGAAACACATCCTCATCACCTCCACTAACTTCCCAATAACACAACCTCCAGAAACACATCCTCATCACCTCCATTAACCTCCCAATAACACAACCTCCAGAAACACATCCTCATCACCTCCACTACCTTCCCAATAACACAACCTCCAGAAACACATCCTCATCAGCTCCACTAACTTCCCAATAACACAACCTCCAGAAACACATCCATATCACCTCCAATCACTTCCCAATAACACAAACTCCAGAAACACATCCTCATCACCTCCACTACCTTCCCAATAACACAACCTCCAGAAACACATCCTCATCACCTCCACTAACTTCCCAATAACACAACCCCCAGAAACACATCCACATCACCTCCACTAACTCCCCAATAACAGAACCTCCAGAAACAGATCCTCTTTACCTCCACTAACTTCCCAATAACACAACCTCCAGAAACACATCCAGATCACGTCCACTAACGTCCCAATAACACAACCTCCAGAAACACATCCTCTTCACCTCTACTAACTTCCCAATAACACAACCCCCAGAAACACATCCTCATCACCTCCACTAACTTCCCAATAACACAACCTCCAGAAACACATCCTCATCACCTCCATTAACCTCCCAATAACACAACCTCCAGAAACACATCCAGATCACCTCCACTAACTTCCCAATAACACAACCTCCAGAAACACATCCTCATCACCTCCACTACCTTCCCAATAACACAACCTCCAGAAACACATCCTCATCAGCTCCACTACATTCCAAATCACACAACCTCCAGACACACATCCTCATCACCTCCACTAATTTCCCAATAACACAACCTCCAGAAACACATCCTCATCACCTCCACTAACTTCCCAATAACACAACCTCCAGAAACACATCCTCATCACCTCCACTAACTTCCCAATAACACAACCGCCAGAAACACATCCACATCACCTCCACTAACTCCCCAATAACAGAACCTCCAGAAACAGATCCTCTTTACCTCCACTAACGTCCCAATAACACAACCTCCAGAAACTCATCCAGATCACGTCCACTAACTTCCCAATAACACAACCTCCAGAAACACATCCTCTTCACCTCTACTAACTTCCCAATAACACAACCCCCAGAAACACATCCTCATCACCTCCACTAACTTCCCAATAACACAACCTCCAGAAACACATCCTCATCACCTCCATTAACCTCCCAATAACACAACCTCCAGAAACACATCCTCATCACCTCCACTACCTTCCAAATAACACAACCTCCAGAAACACATCCATATTACCTCCAATCACTTCCCAATAACACAAACTCCAGAAACACATCCTCATCACCTCCACTACCTTCCCAATAACACAACCTCCAGAAACACATCCTCATCAGCTCCACTACCTTCCAAATAACACAACCTCCAGACACACATCCTCATCACCTCCACTAATTTCCCAATAACAGAACCTCCAGAAACACATCCTCATCACCTCCACTAACTTCCCAATAACACAACCTCCAGAAACACATCCTCATCACCTCCACTAACTTCCCAATTACACAACCCCCAGAAACACATCCACATCACCTCCACTAACTCCCCAATAACAGAACCTCCAGAAACAGATCCTCTTTACCTCCACTAACTTCCCAATAACACAACCTCCAGAAACACATCCAGATCACGTCCACTAACTTCCCAATAACACAACCTCCAGAAACACATCCTCTACACCCCTACTAACTTCCCAATAACACAACCCCCAGAAACACATCCTCATCACCTCCACTAACTTCCCAATAACACAACCTCCAGAAACACATCCAGATCACGTCCACTAACTCCTCAATGACACAACTACCAGAAACACATCCTCATCACCTCCACTATCGTCCCAATAACACGACCTCCAGAAACACATCCACATCACCTCCAATAACTTCCCAACAACACAACCTCCAGTAACCCATCCTCATCACCTCCACTAACTTCCCAACAACGCAACCTACAGGAACAAATCCTCATCACCTCCACTAGCTTCCCAATAACACAACCTCCAGAAACACATGCTCATCACCTCCACTAACTTCCCAATAAAACAACCGACAGAAACACATCCTCATCATCTCCACTAACTTCCCAATAACACAACCTCCAGAAACCCATCCTCATCACCTCATCTAACATCTAAATAACGCAACCTCCAGAAACACATCCACATCTTCTCACTAACTTCCCAAAAACACAACCTCCAGAAACACATCCACATCACCTCCACTAACCTCCCAATAACACAACCTCCAGAAACCCATCCTCATCACCTCCAGTAACTTCCCAATAACACAACCTCCAGAAACAGATCCTCATCACCTTCTCTAACTTCCCAATAACTCAACCTCCAGAAACAAATCCTCATCACCTCCACTAACTTCCCAATAACACAACCTCCAGAAACACATCCTTATCACCTCATCTAACCTCTTAATAACACAACCTCCAGAAACACATCCTCATCACCTCCACTACCTTCCAAATAACACAACCTCCAGAAACACATCCATATTACCTCCAATCACTTCCCAATAACACAAACTCCAGAAACACATCCTCATCACCTCCACTACCTTCCCAATAACACAACCTCCAGAAACACATCCTCATCACCTCCACTAACTCCCCAATAACAGAACCTCCAGAAACAGATCCTCTTCACCTCCACTAACTTCCCAATAACACAACCTCCAGAAACACATCCAGATCACGTCCACTAACTCCTCAATGACACAACTACCAGAAACACATCCTCATCACATCCACTATCGTCCCAATAACACGACCTCCAGAAACACATCCACATCACCTCCAATAACTTCCCAACAACACAACCTCCAGTAACCCATCCTCATCACCTCCACTAACTTCCCAACAACGCAACCTACAGGAACAAATCCTCATCACCTCCACTAGCTTCCCAATAACACAACCTCCAGAAACACATGCTCATCACCTCCACTAACTTCCCAATAAAACAACCTACAGAAACACATCCTCATCACCTCCACTAACTTCCCCATAACACAGCCTCCAGTAACCCATCATCATCACCTCCACTAACTTCCCAATAACACACCCTACTTAAACACATCCTCATCACCTCCACTAACTTGCCAATAACACAACCTCCAGAAACCCATCCTCATCACCTCATCTAACATCTAAATAACGCAACCTCCAGAAACACATCCACATCTTCTCACTAACTTCCCAAAAACACAACCTCCAGAAACACATCCACATCACCTCCACTAACCTCCCAATAACACAACCTCCAGAAACCCATCCTCATCACCTCCAGTAACTTCCCAATAACACAACCTCCAGAAACAGATCCTCATCACCTTCTCTAACTTCCCAATAACTCAACCTCCAGAAACAAATCCTCATCACCTCCACTAACTTCCCAATAACACAACCTCCAGAAACACATCCTTATCACCTCATCTAACCTCTTAATAACACAACCTCCAGAAACACATCCACATCTCCTCACTAACTTCCCCATAACACAGCCTCCAGTAACCCATCATCATCACCTCCACTAACTTCCCAATAACACACCCTACTTAAACACATCCTCATCACCTCCACTAACTTCCCAATAACACAACCTCCAGAAACACATCCTCATCACCTCCATTAACCTCCCAATAACACAACCTCCAGAAACACATCCTCATCACCTCCACTACCTTCCCAATAACACAACCTCCAGAAACACATCCTCATCAGCTCCACTAACTTCCCAATAACACAACCTCCAGAAACACATCCGTATCACCTCCAATCACTTCCCAATAACACAAACTCCATAAACACATCCTCATCACCTCTACTACCTTCCCAATAACACAACCTCCAGAAACACATCCTCATCACCTCCACTAACTCCCCAATAACAGAACCTCCAGAAACAGATCCTCTTCACCTCCACTAACTTCCCAATAACACAACCTCCAGAAACACATCCAGATCACGTCCACTAACTCCTCAATGACACAACTACCAGAAACACATCCTCATCACATCCACTATCGTCCCAATAACACGACCTCCAGAAACACATCCACATCACCTCCAATAACTTCCCAACAACACAACCTCCAGTAACCCATCCTCATCACCTCCACTAACTTCCCAACAACGCAACCTACAGGAACAAATCCTCATCACCTCCACTAGCTTCCCAATAACACAACCTCCAGAAACACATGCTCATCACCTCCACTAACTTCCCAATAAAACAACCTACAGAAACACATCCTCATCACCTCCACTAACTTCCCCATAACACAGCCTCCAGTAACCCATCATCATCACCTCCACTAACTTCCCAATAACACACCCTACTTAAACACATCCTCATCACCTCCACTAACTTGCCAATAACACAACCTCCAGAAACCCATCCTTATCACCTCATCTAACATCTCAATAACACAACCTCCAGAAACACATCCACATCTCCTCACTAACTTCCCAATAACACAACCTCCAGAAACACATCCACATCACCTCCACTAACCTCCCAACAACACAACCTCCAGAAACCCATCCTCATCTCCTCCACTAACCTCCCAGTAACACAACCTCCAGAAACACATCCTCATCACCTCCACTAACCTCCCAATAACACAACCTCCAGATACACATCCTCATCAGCTCCACTAACTTCCCAATAACACAAAGTCCAGAAACACATCCTCATCACCTCCACTATCTTCCCAATAACATAACCTCCAGAAACACATCCTCATCATCTCCACTAACTTCCCAATAACACAACCTCCAGAAACACATCCACATCTCCTCACTAACTTCCCAATAACACAACCTCCAGAAACACATCCACATCACCTCCACTAACTTCCCAATAACACAACCTCCAGAAACACATCCACATCACCTCCACTAACTTCCCAATAACCCACCCTCCAGAAACACATCCACAGCCCCTCCACTAACTTCCCAATAACACAACCTCCAGAATCACATCCACATCACCTCCACTAACTCGCCAATAACGCACCCTCCAGAAACACATCCACATCACCTCCACTAACGTCCCAATAACACAACCTCCAGAAACTCATCCTCATCACCTCCAGTAACTTCCCAATAGCAGAACTGGACATGGAATGAAAATTAACTGTTTTCACTTTCGTTGGAAATAGTATAAATTATTGCGTGAGACTGTGGAGAATTTAAATCACAGAATGAGAACAT